>NC_047140.1:600000-868621 GCF_009829125.3 Periophthalmus magnuspinnatus | reverse complement strand
CTGTAAACATGTGAGCAAAGTAAATAGGAAAGTTTGGCCTCAATAAACACAAATGCATTTTTAATACAACAAACAGAAAATGTAATGAACACAGTTGGGGCTTATTACCCTTGCAAACACACTGTATAACACACTCTACAATTGTAAAAGTCAAGTCATTCTGAGCAACTAGAGTCGGCAGCTATAAGGCTGTGCATTAAACCACAAATGCAGATATCAAACTATTTCATCTGTTTACTTATACAAGCTCTATAACTGGACTGTTTATGAGAATACCTTTCATTGCATCACTATTTGGTAACCTCTTTATTTTGTTTGCTTCAAAAGGTATTTCTATTAAAATAAAACTATATACATTCAGTTGGTAGAGTGTTTGTCCACTGAGCCGAAGGTTGCCGTTCGAATCCAGCTCCCTTAAAGCACTTTGAGCCTTGAAGGTGGAAAAGCGTCATATGAAAATGTAACCATTCACCATAAAGACATATACACGATGCTGTTAACATAGGCTAATGAGTAGAGGCATGTACATGTATGTATACACATACTATAAACGTGATCATTAAATACATGAGAACATAATATGGTGAACAGCAGGCACAAACCATGTGCACCCTTCCCAGAATAAAATGAATTTACAGCGGTGTCAAAGCTCCTATAATTGATTGCTCTATATTTCACAATGCCTTTTGACATAATAATTGCATTTAATAATAGATGTGTTGATGGTAATCATATCTGCATCACTGTGGTGGTGTGTAAGCACAGGACAGACAGAACTCTGAACAAAGAATGAAAATAAACACTAATACATTACATCTGCAAAAGGTTGACTTAGTGGACTCTACTCTTATGATAAAAGAATGTAAAGACATATCTATAAGCAGGATGGGTTGACTAAAGCTCGTAAAAGTTTGCTGCACTAATAAAACAGGTTAATAAAAACAAGTATTAACAGGCAGCATGGTAAAACAATACAGCTGATGTATTTACTGCACGGCACTTTGTCATAAATAAAGAATTATTTATTATTGCTCTATGGGTGATGACTTTATTAGATGCAGCACAGTGGCTGAGTAGCTAGCACTCTCGCCCCATGGCAAGAAGGTTCTGGATTTGACTACCAGGCTGCCCTAGATCTTGCATGTAATTCATCAACATGTCTGTTACTCTCTCCAGTTTCCATCAATGCAAAACATGCACTAGGTAAAATCCTCCAGCAGAGGTAGTCCTGACTAAGCCAAGCTAAAGTTCTGGATATGGGTCCCTGGGCCACTCCTTCTGACAGTTTGTTTGAGCAGCACTGAAGGATGGGTCAAATGCAGACAAATAATTTAAATGGTAAATGGTCACATATTTATATATTTAGAATGTTACCATTACTTGTTTTACTTCAGGTTCAAAGTTATCAGTAACTTGTACGCACCAACTGGAAAATAGTGTTAGAGGGGAAAAAAAGTATGTCACAACGTTTGAGTCACCAGTGGGGAAAATGGGAAAACCTTTGCCCTGTGTAGTTTGTTTGCATAGTATTTACACAATCACATTTATTAGCTAGTGTGTAATTTCATAGACTACAAATGTGTCCACTTTAATAGCCTCTTAAAAACACATAACAATCCTGCATTTGAAAACAAGTATGTTCCTCTGGGGCCAAACATGTTCTCTACAAATAACATGAAATAACCTTCGAACGGTGCCTCGCTTTTAGACCCCAACTCACACAGCTCTGGTTTCTCCAATACCACAAAGTCCATTTTTACATGGCAAGACCATTCTTACTGGAACTTTCATTTGAAGTAATCAATTACCCCTTCACCCAAAATTTTTCCAACATAAAATGTTGTAATTTGATAGCAGGAATGCTGTTATTAAGCTACTCTTAGTACAACCTCTGCACAAACAGCTCTCGGGTTGATTAACAAAGCTTAATGTTCCAGAGTACACAAGAGCAGAGGATTTGGAGTGAGGTGCTGGCATCAGGGTTCACTATGGTGACTAAAAATATTTGCTTTGACACGTTTTTTTCCATCCCGGACAGACTACAAAGGCTGCATGCAGAGAAGTTACGGAGGCTGAGTATGTAAGCAAACAGGCAGTGGACTTATGAAAGCAACGGCAAAGGCACACTGTAATGAGGGGGGCAAATGTGCAAACAGCAAATCAATACTCCACTGTCATAAGACCTGCAGAGGAGAGAAAAGGTCAACACCACACAGGAGTTATTACTATGAGCACTGGCATGTATTTGTCCACTGGGATTAATGAAAAAGAAGCAAAACTAGAAGTACTATGATCTTAAAATCCCAGTGGACAAAGATGGTGACCTGACCTGGCTTGTTAAGTTGACGTGTAAATCTATTAATTGGGTCTTAACTCTGTTTAAAGCAATATATTGTTTTTATGAATCCACAAAGCCCCTCCAGAAAGTCCATCACCTTAAGCAAAATGATTCAACATATGAGGCATATATGGCTATGTTTACAGGCACAACTTAAAAGTTGATCATTGTCTGATTTCTGCAGTTATCCAATTATTGAAATGTCAAATAAACAGTTACAATTGGTTTGAGTAATCTGATTTCTTTCTTTCTTTAATGTGGCAAAAACAAAAAATTAAAGAGAAATGTATTATTATTATTATTATTATTATTATTATTATTATTATTATTATTATTATTATTATTATTATTATTATTATTATTATTATTTTTGTGCTTTTCCACCTCAAGGTTAGGATATCTGATTATTGTAGTTTTCACATGGTCTTCTGTCCATGTAAATGCACCACCATAAGAACTGTCTTCATTATGCATGGTAAAAGCCTCATTTGTCCCCTTTGGCCTTTGGTATAAACACATTTCATATGCAACTCATTTCCAGACACATATAAATACAACATTTTAATTAAGATCTCTCAGAGATGTTTGTTGGCTCATATAACTATCATGTTAGTCCAAAATCATACACAAACTCAATTACTTCTGACATGCAACTTTATTGTTGTCATATTATTTATTAAAACAGCAATTAACCAAACACAGGTGCACCTTTTCCTAGAACTCTCGGTGAATGCTTGATATTTACCATCCAAACATCTTGTTTATACACAAGTTGCTTTTGATACCAACTAATATGCCCATTTCCCCTCATCACATTTAACCACTATTCAATCTCTCTGCTTGCTTTTAAACCTCCTAAACTTTTCTACTAGACCAAAGACATTTTTCAAGGTGATGTCAAAATTGCGTGCTGAAAATAGACCAGAGACATGTGCCTGTGTTGATTTGCGTCTATTTAAGAGTCAATTTTTTTGCAGTCTTTGATTCCTGCTCTGCTGCTATGATCCCTTCTAATGATGCCTTCTCTCTGACTAGCAGTAGCTTTTGAAAAACCTCCTCTAGCTCACACTGACGAGTGGAGTAAGGTAAGAAAGAGGCGTGTAATTTTAAGCTGAAAAGTGCGCTTGCGGCTGCTTCTCACCTTCTCCGATGGCCTGGACCCAAACCTTTCATTAGATTCAGCCCTAAAATGGATTATGCAGTGGCTAACAACTATTGATCTCCGTCTCCCTACATTGTTACTCTGAGGCAACAGGACCATCCTCCAGTAATCATCTGTGTATCCAATTTGTGCTCTATAAAGGCAGTGCTTTTTAATTGACAGGGGCATATTGATGGAGCAGCAAGCCATAGAATTAGCACAGCGTCTGCAGCTGTTCTCACATGTGTTAGCTGATGGAAATCAAACAGAATGGCGTATTGCGTGTTTGAGAAGCCTGGTGCTAACACAATACACGTTATGTATGTGCAAATATCTGAGCGCTTTCCCCACACGGGAGGCCTTCTGTGCGTCAGGATGTGCTCAACCATGTGCATCCATCCATGTTTGAATTATACAGCTTTTGGTCTGACTAATGGTCGACAATTTCACTGACAATAAAATGAAAGCATCATATTGGGTAGGTGTTTATGTTACTTCTTGTAGGTTGTGGGTTGAATGCTAGGGCCGTCTATTGCTCAATAAAGTTACATTTGACCAAATACACAATATAGGTCAATAGTTGCATTTGTGTTGTAGAATTGAATTGAATGTCACAATCATAGTCTATAAATAACAGCACGAAGTTCTGAAACTACAGAGAAACACTTTTTTTTTTTATGTATTTATTTATGCTGACAGAACATCAAAGTTTATTCCAGTCCAATTTAATGTGGATAGGCCTGGTTACAGACAGATTAACTGTAAACCAAGACAACAAATCAACAATCTGAAAGTTAAACAGCAGCTTATACTACAGAATTCTGATCTGTCCTCCTTTAAATGTAAGACATTTTAGAATAATCACAGACTGTATAAACAAGTGGAGTGAGTGAGTGTGACATCACCCACAGCGTTCGGCTCCAGTCAAATGAAGCTCATTGTGACTAGCTGTTATAGGGGCTAATTTAGAGCTCCATATTTGGGATCCCAACCACGAGTGTCATAGCAACCAAAGAGCCAATCTGGAGCAAGACTGTTGAAGGTAATGCCCCTTCCTGCACCACTCGTTTAGCCGGAAGTGGGCATTCAGCAACATAGTCAATCAAACCTGTTGCTAATGCTAGCAGGAGTGACCTTGGGAAAAGAAGGCACCTCAGCGGTCTGTTATTAATGTTCATATATTGATTTACAGATATACTAGCCAAGTAAAAACACCAGGATCATGTAGCGTGGGTTAATACTAACTTTTAAGAACAAATGACAAGCCTGACACCACAATTTATAGAGAAGTGCGACAGTTTTTCAATAAAAAATGAATTTGAGCCATAGTCGATAGAGCTGGAAGCATGCCCATGATTACTTTCTACTTGGAACGCGGCGGCTAGCAGGATGCCTCTTTTTCAATTCAATTCAATTCATTTATTTTTGTAACGCCCAAAATCACAACAACAGTTGTCTCGAAGGGCGTTCATGTTTTAGTTGATGGGGGAAACCGGAGTACCCGGAGGAAACCCATCCAGACACGAGGAGAAACATGAAAAACTCCACACAGAAAGGCCTGGGCGACCCAGGGATTGAACCAAACCCTCTTGCTGTGAGGCATGAGTGTTGCCACTCAGCCACCGTGCTGCCTACACAATTTCTTTCCATTTATATATACAGCCTATGGTGATAACTGAGTCAAGGAGGTATGGGGCTTTTTGTGTCTTGGCGGCACGGTGACTGAGTGCCATCACTCATGTCTCACAGCAAGAAGGTTGGTTCGATCCCCGGGTCACCAGGCCTTTCTGTGTGGAGTTTTTCATGTTTCTCCCCGTGTCTGGATGGGTTTCCTCCGGGTACTCCGGTTTCCCCCATCAACCAAAACATGAACGCCCTTCGAGACAACTGTTGTTGTGATTTTGGGCGTTACAAAAATAAATGAATTGAATTGAATTGAATTAATCACCGAGCTGAAAACAAGAGAAAGCATGTTCGGGGTATTGGTCGGGGATGGGTGCATCCTGGATTCACGAGATTAGAGACATGGGTTATACTAGCCTACGTGTTCAGAACTTACCAAACATTATTTGGCCCATTTACACATTTGGTCAATTTCAGGCTTCAACAACTTTGAAACCGCCATCATTGCATCTGTCCACCAAATGCTTAACTAACAATCATTCTGATGCTTACATTAAAAAAGGTGTAATTATATAACTAATAACTAATAATTTACGGGGTACATCAGGTATTATAAGGCTATTTAAATGTGGTGAACTGCTGATTATCTGCTCACATTTCGACACCTGGAGACAGCGGGTCAGATGTGGGGAGTTCATAATGACAGGGCCTTCATTAAGCTGACAGAGAGGGTGTCCTTGTACGTTTGTCTGCTGGATTTGTCACACTGCGCAGGAAGGTGAAGTCATGTGATGCGGTTCAATAAAGATACAGGAGGCTATTATGTCTGTCATGAACCTCATTTAAATTATTCATACTGAGGTCTTGTCAAGCTCATGTATATTTCCGTCTTCTGCCATGTGCTGGTTGAAAAATATATTTGCAGTGTCTTTACTTGACAAAATTAGAAGAACGTTTGCTTGTAATTTCTCTTTTTGTAAACAGATTAAGTGTGAGGACCGCTATATAGGACAAAGTAAATGTACAGTATGCAACTTTACTGCTTGTCTTTATAGAGGTGCTTTTGCATTTCTGAAAATATTCCACAGTACGGCATTAAACATATTTTTCTCTGTGAGGGGACCCTGCTCACATTAAGGATGTACAGTATGTCTCTTTTACAATTAAAATAGAGTAAATACAATAGATATATTTAATGCCTAACTGTGGTATAATTCAAGCAAAACAATAACATCTCCATGGAGACAAGAGGGTTTCCACCAGAAAAAATACACAGTGCACCTTTAATGATAAATCTCGACTGTTAAATTAAGCGTTTAGTTTGTAATATTTTTGGAATCTGATAAAGTTTTATGTTTGCCTCAGTCCTATGTTTAATTTTTAGTCATAGTGGGGTTCAGTTATACATACTTATTTAGGTGCAAAATCTCCCATCTGATGGTACTTGGCGTGAAAGCTTTGAGATCCACTGACATATATATATATATATATATATATATATATATATATATATATATATATATATATATATATATATATATATATATATATATATATATATATGTATATGTGGTGAGGCATCGATTTGACTTTTTAATGAAACTTATGAATGCCCAACCTGCAGAACATGAGTGTATGGGATATCACCAATTGCATTTATATGTTTTGAATCTATATAGGAGTACTATGGGGATAGAGATGACGTGCATCGCTGAAGATTTCTCAAGGTAGATACATTGAATCAGAACTGAGCAGTTCAACACATGTTAGGTGCTAAACAGATAAAGTCAGATGGGATATGACAGCTGCGACATGTGCTAAAAATAGGCTGTGAAAACATGTGTAAGGAAACTAGGGTTACATTAACAAAAGGAGACAAACTGTTGTCATAGTAATAATGAAATACCTAAGGCTGCTCAACAGAAGCTTTTATATGTGTACTTGTTTCAGGCTATTTAAGGTAAAGCTAATACTTTACTTCCACTCCTCACGCCTTATCTCTTTTATTATTAGTTTCCAGCCTCTGCAGAGTCTCCACACGCTGTGCTTAAGACGCAATAGGCTGTAGTGTTAGCAATTAACCACAGTTTCTTTCTACACATAATTATTTAACGATATTCAAAATTTTATAACATCACAATATATTACCAGTAATATGATATGAGTGATATGACCCAGTACAAGGAGCTAATGAAATGCAGATCTGAGACAATGACTGAACAGTGAGTCCTCTCTTTGTCCATTTCCACAAATACACAGCATTAAGTGTGCACATTAGCAACAAGATCAACCATACTGCTGCATCAAAGCTCCATATGTCCCCCGCTCTCTTAACCGCAAACATACATAAACCCGCTTCCATTTATAACATTTGCAGACAAGACCAATGTGGATATTGGCGCGGGCCATACACACTGTTATATTGCCAGTACAAAATGCTACTCTAATCCCAATTAGGCTTCTATAATGAGGGACGCCTGTGCACAAACCCCAAATGCCAGGTCGCATCCCCAAAACTCAATTACAGAGCCATCCAGGCGAAGGAAGGCAGGGACAGTAGCCAGGCCAGGGCTTATGGTCATTTGCATATTTGTAAGAAAATGCCTCATCAGAGCAAAGGGATTGTGTGGGTGGACAAAAAAATATGGATCCTTAGACAAAAGTGAATTCAACATGTTTACACAAAAGCCCGAGTTTTGCACGTTCAGTCTGAATGTTGAGGCACAGCCAGCTCGGGGAGGAAGAGAGGAGAGGACAAACTTTGTTCCCTGGTTGACACATGAGGTTGGCTGGAAGACAGGAGTCAGTGAAGGGTCAGGGAACACACACATCACAGGGCACCAGGGGACAGTTTTCTGCTCAGAGTTTTCAAGAAGGAGTTTGTAGTTTGCAGGACTGGTTGGGAGTAAGGACTGCTTGAAAATGTAGTATATAGGTTTGAACACCTTAATATGGCAGGTGTATTTAGATGTCATTACTTCTTGTGCTCGTCTATTTGATTAATTATCTTAGCCCATCCAACCACCACCAAAAACTCGTAACATTCATACATAGGCAAGGAGAAGTGTCTTGCCAAACAACACAACAACAATAACAGTGTGCACTTGACTAGAGCCACTGCTGCCACTTAGCTGACATTGTCGTTCATTAGTAAGAAGGCCCAATTCTAGAACCAGATATGGTACCCTAATTTTGTCCATCCCGCGTTTCTTCCAACTACACACTGTACAGGCAGTGATTGAGGAAGTACTCAATTTTGTTTCTTAAATAAAAGTACAGATACCGGAGCAAAACAATACTCAAATAAAAATATCACATGAAAAAATCTACTTTTACTTCAAGTTGATTTTTTCGTGTGATATTGTTATTTTTAAAAAATACCTGTTTAAAATGTACTTAAAGAGTGCAAAGTAAAAGTATTTTGCACAGATTTTGAGATTTAATGAAGCTTCAAATGTATTGATTCTGATAATTGAGTTGTTTTTTTGTTTTTTTTTAGTTTTTTTATTCCTAGCGGCTTTTATTTTGTTTGCTGAAACCACAAATGTGAGAAAAATAAATCCCCAGCCTTTTCAGCTGGATTCAGACAATAATAATAATAATAATAATAATAATAATAATAATAATAATAATAATAATAATAATAATAAAAACTTTAACTTTTCAGTCCAGTTCAAAAATGTAATGGTACAGATACCTGCTCTCCAATGTAATGAAGTAAAAGTATATCTTAGATTGACACCGATACAATAATCAACGCGCCTGAGAACCTGGCTGCCTGGCATTTGAGGAAAAGTTCTAGCTGAGTAAAGCCAATATTTCAAGTGAATCCTGCAGTTTTATGTTGTGCTTTTTAAATCAGTTTTGTTGTTGCTTATCCAAGTTACTTTACAGCATGGAAACAATACAAACTTCACGTCACATTCTCAAATCTTTCACTGTTCCTTGGCCGATTTTGCAGTTATTGGATCAGTGATTCTAGTCACTTCCACATGTCTTGTATACAAATAATACATTTTAATTTTCATGTTCTCTCTATTCATAGTGTATAAGATAAAAAACAAAACAAAGTATGTCAGTGAATACTTTCCAGTTCCCATTGGATAAGATTAATATATGAAAAAGGTGACAAAACACTGGCATGAAACTTGGCTTGCTCCAAATCTATTGAATCTGAAAGATAAGTGCCAGCAGGTCTTCGCTGTGCTGACTTAAAAGACTTCACTGGCCTTTATGGGTGTGGAAACTGGACTGTGAACAGTGAGGGAGTCAAGATGTCCAAGTCATTCACACTTTGATTAGCAGCTTTAGTGAGAGGTCTGGCCCATTGTGCAGACTGTCTCAGCTGTGAGGGACGCCCCGCACAGTGGAATGAGCTGGGCTGATTTCATTTTAGCCCTATTAGAGATGATCTCATCACCAAATGACTTTAGTGCAGGAAATTTCAGACTACACTCGGAAGCTCTTGGTGAAAATATTAGAGGTGATATTGTTAGCAGGTCAAAAGGAACTGTACCTGTTTTTTTTTACTGTCCTAGCACATTCTTACCATCCCTTACCAAGAACTTTTCTCAACTTTCAGAGACGAAGTTTTGATAACACTAACCCAACGCTACTTCTGGGTTCACTGAGGATAAAATGCTTTTACTCAAGAGCTACTTTTACAACTTTTGATTTAGTGTATGTACTGTACTGTATTGAGGACATAGTTTAAAGGTGACAGTTATGTTATGTTTGAGTAATCCTACAGTTTTGTATTCGAGACATGAGAGTTTTGAATTTTTAAGCTTGCACCTATCCCCCGCTCACTACTGTTCTTCAAATTATTCAAACTAATTATTTGTTTATTTGTTCAGGGCAGTGCTGTAAACACACAGATATCAGACTTATTTCCATGATCAACTTAATCCCTCTCACCTTCCAACACAAACACTAGAAGCGAGCCGAAGGACATAACGGTACTGCATAGTGCCGGTATCAAACCTCCATCCTTTGTTAATGGGCCAACACTTCACCACTGAGCCTTCTGCCCAGAATAATGCCATTCCGTGTAACCTGCCAATTTGTACGGGTTTATGGAGCAGCATATGGCTCAGTGCTCTCCAGCTAACAGCAAGTAAATGTAGCCTGACAGTGGAGTGCGTGGAGTGGTGTGGAGAGAGAGGAGTGAAGGTGTCTCTGCTAAAGGTCGCACAGTCCGCGATTAGATGCATCAGCTAGCCATTAGCAACACCCCCCACACCCTCCCTCTGCTCCAATCAATGCACAGCGAGCCATCAGAAAGGACAGTCGCACCTGCCTACATAAGAGATGAGTCAAAAATATGTGCAGGGAGTATGGCTCAAATGTATTTTTAGACTTTTTCATCAGAAAATAAGAGAAGTTGGAAAGGTTAAAGTTATTGACTGTCTTACTTAAAAGTTCAAGGAAACGCTTCACAGTTTCTGAAAATATTAGTGATGGAAAAAAATATGCAAGAATTGGTTCCAGTCGATATTTAAGAGTTTTTCTCTGTTTCTCTCTTTTCTGTGGTACACAAAGTCATTCTGGTGGTACGCAAAGTCCTCGAGAGTTCTAGTATTTGTTTCATTTAGAGTATATTTTTGTTCACAACCTTTAGGTACTTTCTTGGTTAGAACTATAGTGGCAACCTAATCCAACTAAAGACCTGGTTGAACTTTAGTTATTTCTTTCTTTTCTTTATTCTTTATTTGTCAGGGACCATGTACACATTAATTAATCTTACAAAAGAAAAGATGATGTGTACCAGATTTAACTATTGTTGGTTTTCATGTGCAGCCCCTGGGTAGGTGAAAACACACACAAATATACATTTTATTATGATTACATTATAAGACAAACAGTTCATCATTAAATACAATATGTAAAATACAATAAATGTCCCCATGTCCAATACAGTATGTTTCCCACAGTCCAAACCAATTTAAACAGTCAATTATGTGCAGGTTTTTACAGTGACACAGAACATGACAAATTAACTAGAGTTAGTTTTTCAAATTTCTAGGAAAATTATTCAGATCTACAGAATTCCACACTGTCTGGAGCTGATTATCTGTCTGATGGTTTGAAATGACAAGGTGAGCAAAGGCCGAGAATCTTTATGGAACTGTGCAATTTCGGTTCACAGAGACCGAGTGGATTGGGGAGTTTGTTCTGAACAAAGTAGGTGGAGCTGCATTATTAATAATTTTGAATAAGTTTCTTAGATTTGAATACAAAATTAAAAAGTTGTAACTGAACATTCAGTTACGTTCAGCCTTATGCTAGACCTGGTTTAGATCTGGCAGTACATAGAAAGCCAAATCTTTTTTTAGGTGATATTTAATGTGAGAAGTTTGAGAAACACTGATATAAGAGAACAGGATCCTTCTTAAATTCTGCTGCCAAGTGTTTGTAATCAGGAACAACTGGCTTTAATCAGGACAGGGGTGTGTGATGTCACCAACTACTGGAAAATGTAAAGGCCAATGAAGGAAGCATAAATTGAGTTTGGCGTTTAGCTCTACTTTAAAATAACTTGCTGTGTAATACATGACTTTTAATTTAACTAAAATAATTCACTTCTCAGTACTTCTCAGTATTGAACTGTACAGTACTTCTCAGTATTGAACTGTACAGTACTTCTCAGTATTGAACTGTACAGTACTTCTCAGTATTGAACTGTACAGTACTTCTCAGTATTGAAAGTAAGGGAACCCATTGTATTTTGCAATGATAGTAAAACATGCTTAGTATTTCACAAGGTCAAAATTGGTCCAGTACTAAATGATTATATTCAGCTGAATGGTGGAAATGTGCAAAGTGCTAGGTTACACGTTTTACTATCACATCAAGCAAAAAGCCAATAGAAAATCACACAGTATTGCTTTGATAACTGCCTTGCATGACCATGATAAGATAATGGGTTTGGAAATCATCATAAAAGGTGCAAATCGAAACCAGATTTATCCCTGCTTTGAATGTGTACCTTTCTATTCCTTTATAATTTAACAATTTTGAACAAACTCACCTTTGAATTATTTTAAACTTCCAATTGAAATGCTTCAAAAATAGCTCACCTCTAAATCCCTTCACACCCGCGTACACCGCCATAATTGAATTCCTGCTATTTTTCAGCGTAATCTGCCGCATGCCCTCACCTCCAGTTTAATGCGAGCTTTGGTGCCATTCAAAGTTTGAGTGACGGTGGCGTTCTGAGCGTTGCATTTATGACGTCGTGCACAGCCGAGAGGAAGCAGACAACCATGTAATCTATACACATGTAGAACCCAACAGACAAATTTATCTGTCAGCACGTTGCTTCATTTGCACCACGCTCTTCAGCAGACATGGTGCCGCAAACGTCAAGAAAATGTGCCAAGTGTAATGCAGTATACACCACCCGAGGTCATGGGAAATCTTTTCAGACCAAGTAAGGTCTAATGAGGAAGTGACAGACAATCAAAGCCAGACAGAGCACAGGGTAATGAACAAAACGCCATATCCTCCACAGAGGATTATGGGACATGGAGAAGACCCTGTGCATGAGTCTCATCCAAGCTCCACATATGTGAGAGAGAAGATGTTGAGGAGCACTCTGAGGAACTTTTCTGGTGGGGCATCTGTGACATGAATGTCTCCATGGAGATAAGAGCAACAGCGATTCATTAACTCACTGTACTAAGTTGAGTGTAAAAAAATAATAGTAGTTGTATTTTGATAATAGTATGTTGTTCTATAGAGACCCACACAAAAAAGACCTTTTTTTTTTTATAACAAACAGTGGCAATATTAAAAGAAAAAGCCAAAAATGTATGATCAATTTCTAATTTTCATCGTTAGTAAATATACTCTATTCAGAAGCCTTCAGTCACCATGTTTCAACCTTTATAATAATAATAATAATAATAATAATAATAATAATAATAATAATAATAATAATAATAATAATAATAATAATTATTATTATTATTATTATTATTATTATTATTATTATTATTATTATTATTATTATTATTATTATTATTATTATTATTATTATTATTATTATTATTTATTAGTATTATTGTTATTATTATTATTATTATTATTATTATTTTATGTAGGTAAAAAGTTTCATTTCTACAGTAGATCTTTTACACCTTGAAGGCTCAAAGCTCTTTGCATCAAGGAACCAGTCATTCATTCACACACACATTCACACACCTTACACATGAAGACAAGGTGGGTTAAGTGTCTTGCCCAAGGACACAGCGACAGCATTCATCTGTGGGAGCAGGAGTCGCACCGTCAACATGTGGTTCAGTGGATCTGACCTATTTCCTGATATGACCTTTGACCTGTCAACAAATAGAATTGTGATGTTTTGATCTTGAATCTCTCGGACTGACAGCCACAAGATGAAACTGCAGTGTGAAGAGTTTATTTCATTTTGATCTAATAGTTTTATAACTTCCCGCTGTCTTAATTGCTCTGGTGGTGGAAATGTTAACAGAACCACAGTGTTATGACAAGCAGCAGTTAACTGTTATGAAAAATGCTCTATTCTGTGATATTAGTCTTCAAATTGAAGCTGTCTGTGTAATCCCTCAGTCGTCCAGGTAGGCAAATTGAAGCTATTTGTAAATGCCAAAATACTGGAAGTCTGTGGGCAACCCTGTTGTCATCAGATTAATTAAGAGACAGAAATACATGGAGGAGGAGGAGGATAGCTCTCTGCCAAGGCATTAGTCCTATCTTGCAATATTAGTACTTTAGTGCTAGTTAAGATGCAGGGGTAAATGCTCTATGCTTTTTATATTCTTCAGTCCCCAGTAATTAAAAGTTTACGAACAATTGATATCTTTTTGAAAATGCATAAGATAGGCTTTTGTTTTTCATATTATCACTTTGTTTGGTGGGGTCATACCTGTGATAAATATTTATCGTAGTTGTACAACAGGTAAGTGTCAGTTTGTGGAAAAAAGTTGAGAAGAAATGTACAAAAATACAGAAAGTAGTACTGACTTCTAAAATGGAATAGCTCCACCAATGTCGTCAAGACCAAAATTTGCAAAATGCAGGGATACTTTATGGGCAAGGAACACGTTTTCTTTGTTAGTTGTCAAACTTTAATTGAACAAAGTATAAGTGTTGTCATTTCATTTGGGTCTGTGCACAACAGCGCCCTCAACCTCACTGTTAGCGTCACTACTTCCTGTTGAATTTGATGTCTCTCAGGGTTTTTGCCGAGTTGTGCTAAAATGAATAAATATCTAAAGATGAAGCAGTGGACGGGGAGCTGCAGAGCTGTGTTTAGAAGAAGAGATCTTTGTGTCTCAGTGCTAAGGCTAATGCTAATTTTGAGGTATAATAAATATTAAAACCACACCACAAACTGAAGTATTCCGTTATTTTAATTTACTGTAATTTTATATTTTCCAATTTTAATAAATGTGACCATTTGCTTTGAGACTGAATGAGCTAGCTAATTGCTATTAGCTATTGTGTTTGATACAAGTTTGGGCCATTGCTGACTTTACGGTTGCCAGGTAACAGTTATGAAATTACCTTTATTATGTCACATCTGCCTATGTCCAACCAGGAAGTGAAATGGTTAACGTCAGCACCAACATTACTAGGCAAGATTCTCAGTAAAATCTTTAAATATAATGAAATGTGTATTTTACTCATATGCACTGTAAAGACATACATACTTTCAATAATATGCAGTACAGTTTTAATAGTTATGGAAAAGTCAGTATTGTAATATGTGAACTTTTTCCTAAGATACACTTAACGCCAGCCTTAGGGAATACATTTTTGGCAACATCCCAGCAACAGTAGATCTGCACCCGGCTCAGTGGTTTAGTGCATTTTGTTCGTTTAATCTCCTCCAGCCTTGTCAGTAATGGCGAGGATTTGTAACTGTGTTCTGAGGTGAACATTTTTAGTCATCTCCCATTGTATTATAAGAGTTCAAGCACAAAAGCCTGGCAGAATGTCACATTGCAGACACTATTATCCCCACATAGCCTTTCACCAGTGGGATTCCTGTAATTGAAAAGATACAAAAACGAGGAAGAGGTGCATTGCATCAGTTGTCAAAAATGGATTATCGAGGAATGTTTTTTAGTAACTGTAGCTCCAGAGCTAATAGCCTGATTAGAAAGAGGCTTGTATTTGTTGAGACGCAGGGTCAAGCAGGGACACACCAAAGTGCTCCCATAAATCCCTTCCTCCTTATCGTGTCCACTCCCTAATCTGTCCTCACTGTGGCCAATTCACCTTTGTTTTAGATTCTCTGCACCAAAACAGTTCATCTTAGCACATCTTAAAATAAAGTAAATACATCTCAATATAACTACACATATTTATTCGCCTTAATAAAGCATGAAGAAAGTCTTACTCCATAATGAACAAACAGTTAATTAAAAATAATTACCCTAACCCCCTTATTAAGTAGCTACTGACCCTTAATTAACACACTAGCATTAATCTTAATAAATTATTGAACTATGTTCATTAATAATTAAGTCCTTCTTTATCTTCTATTTAGTATGTGGAATGCCACCTGCATGATTCCATGGAAATATACGTTAAAGCCTTCTAAAGCCTACTTCGATGAGTCCTCGATAGATGAGTTTTATACCATACTGTTTCCATGGAAACAAGCAGAAGGAAGCTCTCCTCCAGGCAAAATAAGAGTCACATTTGTGGAGATGCAAGCACACTCAGAGTAAGGACACATATTTTTTAGTGCAATTAACACCAAAAATAAAGCAACAAAAAAAACATGCCTTTATTTTAGACTTTTTTTTTTCTTTTTTGGCTAAAAGTTACATACTGTGACTTTACGCTGTAGTTATATATTATAAAGTGTTCACAGATGGTCATAGAAAAGGGAAACTATAATCCAACATTTCCTGGTCTAATCTTCTTGCTTTCTCTCTTCCTCATAGTCCTCACTGCACTTTGCCCATTGAAGTTACCCAGAACCCATATGGAAAGTAAGCTAGTTGCTTGCTGCTTATCCATGAATCCTAATTACAAAGACACAATATTTAGAGGAAAATCAAAGGTCTTGCAATTACAGCAGGCTGCATATGTCTGTGGTGGATTGCTTTAATAAGCTCACAATGCCAATGCCTTACACCTTCTTCACCATTTTGATTCTAATTCTGTCAGGAGTAATAGCTTTTCTCTTTGTCTTTATGGAATATAACAAAGCAAATGTAACAATGAAATTTGATTGGTTCCGCTGCAGGGCTTGGACAGGAATGCCAAAGAGCACAATTAATAGTTTGCAATGCTCTATAAGGAAAGCTTGCCCTTACATACAGCAAGAAGTAATTTTACAAATATGTGTTTAGTGGGAAAGAATAGAATAACAGAGAAAGCCTGGAGCATTTCTGTCAAAATGTATGCTTTTGTATTTCTTCCCCTACACAATGCAATTAGCCTTGGACCTGTTTTGCATCTTCACTATGATACCACAAGCAGTGAATGAGAAAATGGATAGATTTCACTTGCACAGAGGGAAATATTTAACTGCATTCTGTGCTCAACAAAGCCATGAGGTCATTAAGGGCATTAGATATAAAGCAAACTTAGGTCACACTTCATATAACTTGCTTACAGGTTTGGTATGTGTGTACAATTGATAGACAGTTTTGACCATAGAGGCAGGTACAATAAACAGGTATTAGTGATGTTATTTAATTTATTTTTAGGTCTGTAGAAAAAAATAATAAATCTTGAGATCATGACTATGATATGATATATTTGTTTTTGTTTTTTTTACAGGTATCATGCCACAAATTATATAAATAACATACACATACATACAAACACTTTAGTTAAGAATTTCCTTGTTTTTTTTGTTTTGCAGGTGACAGTGCGGTGACTATGGAACAGCACCCTCTGCCTGTCAGTCTACTCTTTAACGCAGTTTAAGACACGACTGAAAACCCACCTCCCTGGCATTTAATCCTAGATAGAGAGAATATGTTGGTGGTATTTTTATGTGTAGCACTTTGGTCAGCTGAAATTGTATTTACATGTGCTATATAAAACAATTTAATTGAATAAAATATGCAACTCACTGTGTTATTTTTATCATACCATGGAAACTCATATACCATCCCTATGTAGTGTGTGATGTCATCATTTCCAATCAGGATGTCCAATTATAAACCACAAAAAAATGCTCATTTGGATGGAAATTGGTGAGATCTTTAGACAAATTTATTATGTTAACTGTATTTTAGGAAAATGACTAGGCGCATTCTTCATAAGCACTTTGAACATTGATAAACACAACATTATACAATGTTTTAGACTTTTTTTTTTTTTTTTTGATGCTTTTGTGAAATGAGAAAGTTAGACTGCTGTCCTCAAACTTAAACAGAAAAGTAGGTAAATGTAAGAGAAGACATCTGTATCAGTGGAGATTCATGGGGTGGGGGGGTGACTGGAGTCAAAATACAAATCACATTGTGTCCTAACCTTTTAATTTTCAAGTACCCTTAATAATCTCCCCCATAATTATAACTTTAGTTGGATAATTGGCACGAGTACTGTATGATGCATTGACACAGTCTCGCAGCGCTCCGATGTTTGAGCTACTTTAATAATTAAAATTTTAAAAGGCCATACCGCGCTGCCAGCTATGAGACATCAGCAGGGGTCTGACATGCACTGCTTGACATTTGACACCCATATCCCCCTGGTCAGACTCAAACAGCGGGGTCTCTATAGCAAAAAAATAAAAAAAATAATAGTCTACTCCCCTTTAATATGACAAGTTCAATCCTGATTATGTGTCTACAGACCTACCAAGAGGGCCACAGATCAACATAATCTGGCTTGGTGCAGTTTGCCGGAGAGTTAGGAGAGAGCTAAGCTGTTGGATTTGAGCACCCAAAAAATTGAAACTGGAAAAAAAAAGGAAAGGAAAAAAAAAATGGCCACGGTTATCCAGCCCAAACTGGCTTAGTGCATTCAATGGGTGATCGCATTTGGAGTCTTTCCGAGGGAGGCCCCAAAGCTTCGGAAAGTGCCTGGTCAACACAGAGGATGCAGGCAGTAGTGTGGCATAAACAGAGAGGCAGGAGATATAAAAGCCAACAGCCCTGACGGACTCACGAAATTTGGATCAATTATGGACTATTGGAGTGGAACATCGGCTGCAGCCCGGGACTCCACTGGCTCCAGAAAGTCAACAGTGGTTTAGATACTGGGGAGTCAAAGCATGCAAGACTAAATCCATTTGTAAAAAAAGATTAGTTTTTCCATGGTTAATATGTCAGATGTCTCAAAACAGAGTGAAATATCCATACATTCAATTTAAGTAAGGTGATCCGGAAATGTGTCATTAGGTAATATGTAATTGGCTCTATGCTTAACAGCTCCCACCTCACTGTCAGAATCATTACTTTCTGTCCAGTTTTATCTCTGCAAGGTTTTTGCAGAGTCACGAAAAATAAATAAATAATTAAGGATAAGGCAGTGGCCAGGGAGCTGATAAACACTAAACTAATAAAATGAATCCCTCACTGGAGGAAACTTCTGTGCTTGGAAAAAGAGATGTTTGTGGGACACTCACGGGTTGGGATGGTTGGTGTAAATAAAATTGTGAAAAGAGTGCGTAACATTGTCCATTCTCTAGTAAAAGCCAAAAGTAAAATCTGTCAACTCAACAAAAAGTTGTAGGAGTGAAGATGCTGCTTATCCAAACCGTTTCTTCAGTTCTAGTCAGATTACTCCTGGACACTGCCTTACAACTTTTTGTCCAGGTGACAGATTTACTGTTGGCTTTTACTATGAATCAGACCTAGATGACTGAGGGATTACACAAATATTGTCTTTTCTCGACTCACTTGTGTGTTTGCATTTAATCTCGGGCTTTTGTGAGTGCAACAGCAGAGTTTTCTATATTTTTGCTAAACAAATGACAATATTCTGTTAACTGTAACATAACTGTTACTGTATCAAATTGGTTAAAAATGGCGACACCTGGGACATTTCTTGTATAAAACTCGGACAAATTGATGGTTTTGGTTCGGCTGGGACGGGGACACAGGGATGTCTGGTCATGTTGTGTTTGTGTCTCTATGCTAATGCTAATGCTAATGTTGAGGCATAATAAATATTAAACAACACCACAAACTGATGTATTCTACATAAAAAAAATAGTTATTTTTATTTGAATTTATCTGAATTTTAATAGGTTATATAGGTTTTATATTGTATGTTTTTAATAAAAGTTAGCATCAGCTTTGAGACACACAGGTGGCGTGCTGCTGTACACAGAGACAATTTCTAATTATCTGGCTATCAGAGTTTCCTGTAAATGTTGTTTCCTGAGAGCGTTGGTTAATCTGTTTGTTTTTTATTGATTAATGATTGATTTTTTTTTTTTACCTTCTGCTGGTCAAACGGTCAAAAGTGAAGAACTGAATTATCTACAATGCAGTTTTCAGTTTTTAAACATACATCAAAACAGAAATGTGACCTCTAGCTCCAGCTGAGAGCATCTTATGACATGGCACAGGGCCGTGGTGTCGTCCTGTGAAGTCTGTCTGGCCTGACACAATGAGACAGAGAGATTTAAAGAGTCAAGTCTGCATTAGTTCTCCAAATGTTTATGACAATTTATCTGCCAAGTTCTTTCCGATGCAGTGTGAGCAGATATCCTGCTTTGAAGATGGTTCAAAGCAACGGATTGATTTTTTTTAAAAATGTTTGTTAGGTGCAAAAAAAGTTCAGATTAGACTTTGCACATCAGAATGATAAGGATATAAGCATCCATCTTCTTTTCAAAAACACATCAAATTATAATCAGTTTGCTTAATTCTGTTTTGTTTTTGTTTTTTTTGTTTTTTTGGAGGCTATCATTCCAACTTTATATTTAAGGTAAGGTAAATGTACAGTGTTGTCTGCCAAAGGAAATTTATTCTGCATTTGATCCATCTTTCAATGCTGATGGGACAAGATCTAAAGATAAACTGGCAACAGCAACAGTTTCTACCTAACTTCAGATTTTGTGAGGAGCACCTAGCTGGAGGATTAGCCTGTTTTAGGTTGATGGGAGTACCAGGAACGAACCCACTAAGACACAGGAAGAACATGCAAACTCCACATGTAAAAAGGTCGCACACAATGCAGGATCAACCAGGGACCTTGCTGCTGTGAGTCTAAAGTGTTAGCCATCATGCCACCTATACTGATCAATATACTTTGGAAATTGAACTACTCTATACACTTAATAATGACAAATTCACCAATAACAATTACAATGCAAAATATCAAAAATCAGATACTAATCGATACAAAAACTACAATTGAAACTAGGTACTCATTGCAACAAGTATCGATACTAAAAATGTCACATTCACAGGACAGAAATGAAGCTTTCCTGAACAGCTTTAGAATGATCTTGAGCTGTATAAAACCTAATGAACTAGTAAACGTCTATGGACCCCACCTGGACCACTGAGGGATTACACAGATATAACAGATATAAGCCACTTGGGGATATGAACAAAAGTATTATCATTTAATGTGGAAAATGACATTTTTTGTCTAAAGAAAGTATATTGTATCATCATTGTGGTATCGGAAATAGCACTGACTCTATTCCTTAGTATGAAAATCAAGTTTCAGTATTGTGACAAGACCAGAAGGGAGTACCCCAAATTAACCCATCAAGTCATAGGAATCAAACCAGGGACATTGCTGCTATGAGTCGAAAGTGTCTTATATTGATCAATGCACTAAGCTGAACATTTAACCATGACAACTATTCAATATTATAGATTCAACAATTACAGCATATACATAGTTTTGATAGTGGGAGGACCCATGGTTTCACAGAGTCCACTCAAGGACTGAAACATTATTTCTTCAGATAGCTTTTTGCTTAGTACTCTCCATTAAAAAGAAATATTGTGCACCGTTGCCGCGCAGCCATTATCTTAACCATAATAGGCCCTTTAGTCATGACCAGTAAATAAAAGGTCAAAAGTGAGATGGAGCGAAGATGGAAGTACACTAGACCCATTACATATCGTAGAGCGTGTGCTTCTTATCTGCAGGTCATACAGGTAGAAGGGCAAAGCACCATTACTACAGCAAAGGACAATCAATGTCATTTATACTTCCTGGTCACCAACCTTCTCCTGAGCAAAGCCAATGATAGAAGAGCACTCAGCAATCTTAATTAGTCAAATATTAACGTGTCTCCCATGCTCTAACGGGCACTTTGGGTTTGATGGATGGAGCGGGCCCAGCTATCCCATTGTGGTGTCATATCAGCTACCTGACCTGTCGACCCACCACAGGGAGAAATGAAGGAGTATTACACAGCAAGTGGAGGGCTAAGAGAGGTGATGCAATATCTGACAACTACAACCACTCTGCCCCTTTTAGAGCCTTTAGGGAGGTTCTAAGGAAAGTAAATGGTGTGGAGTCCCTATGTGTTGCATTGTGGCAGTGTTACCTCTCATTAGTGCTGTCATAATTAATACTTCAGACAAATGCGCGTTAAGTTGTTGGTATGCACACTAGCATTTTAATCATTTATGTGGCAAGTCTCGGGAGTCTGTGAATGACCTTGTGGTAGTTCTAAAGGCTAATCGGAGGAAATACAGAAATAGTTGCAGAGAGCAGAGACCTCAGCCAAGACAGTAACCCAATAAATTTTACAAAGATAAACACGCAATAATGTTTGAACAAAGGATCTCAAAGGTACCGTAAATTTCGGACTACAGAGCGCACCTGAATAAAAGCCGCACCAGCTAAATTTGAAGAGAAAATCAATTTTGTACATATATAAGCCGCACCTGAATAAAAGCCGCAGGTTTTCATATTGTAACATGAGATATTTACACAGAAAGACGGTGCACTGACACGCTTTTTTTTAAACTGTGCCTGAAAATTGGCACCAACACGACAACAACACGGGATGAACACATCTGCAGGTTTAGAAAATAAAACTGCACCAAAACGGAAAATCTGCTTTTATTTCCTCTGAAAACTTTTGTTGTCTTTTTACATTGACCAAGTTGGATTCATTGATGTCGAGCTTACGTGCAGTGGCTCTATTTCAGGAGTCGGCAAACCACGGCTCCGGAGCCGCATGCGCCTCTTTCAGCCTTATACTGCGGCTCTGCGTGGCTGAAGTGTATTTTATTTGTGTTAGCTCTTTTTTGTTGTAGTTTAAATTGGAAGATTATTATGATCTTAAAATAAAATTATATTTTCTTATTTTTCGTTGCTCAAAATAAGCATCACACTCGCGGAACAATGTTCAAAACAAACACCGCACATGTCTCACGTCTCAGACACAGAGACAGACACTGACACACAGCTCACAGTCCTGCGTAAAGAGCCCTGATTTTCAGACGCTGTGCGCACAGGGGTCAGGAGCAACTTTCGCCCGTCCCTAATGACACACTAATAAGCTCGTCCGTAGATGTATCATGAAAATCCTGCTGGAAATCGCCACAGAAATCTATTTGATGTAGTAGCAAGTTTATTATCTGCTCTTGTCTCCGCGGTGACGTATCACGTATAACACATCAGACACGACGCACAAAAGTAGAGCCACAAGTGAGTGAAAATGAGCCAAAACAAAAGTCTTTGGAGAGCTTTTAACAAAGGGGAAAAGGACAACTGAGGAGCCAGAAGAGGAGACTACGACCTCCAAGAAAAAGAAAGATAAATTTAACAGACAATACCTACTTAAAATCTGGGTTTGTCGCTGCAGGTGACTCACGCGCACAGTCCGCTCTACGTAACATACGGGAAAAGCAAATAAGGCAATGAAACCTTCAAAACTGCTTAGGCACATGGAGAATAAGCACCTGGGATTAAACGATACGCCTTTAGAGTTTTTTTGTTGTTTTTTTTTTTGTTTTGTTTTTTTTAAAGAAACTGCGGAGCAGAGTAGACATAATCACATAATCAGCGCAGGGCTCCCTCTGATGCAGCGGTTTGGTGAGTTGTATTTTTTTAATGCACTTAAGTTGTTTTTGCCATATTTATCTGCCACGTGTAGAAGGCTTGTCCGTGAAAATAAAACCCAGGGGCCGTTATCCAGTAAAAAATCCATAAATAAGCCGCACTGCTGTATAAGCCGCAGGGTTCAAAGCGTGGAAAAAAAGTAGCGGCTTATAATCCGAAATTTACGGTAGTTCTTTGCTGGTTGTCAGAAGCTCTGCCTGAAATTATTCAACTATTCAAAACTCAGTTTTAATAGTAATAAAATGCTCAGTACTCAGTATCAATTTTGAAAGCACAACAACAACAACAACAACAACAACAACAACAACAACAACAACAACAACAACAACAACAACAACAACAACAACAATAATAATAATAATAATAATAATAATAATAATAATAATAAACTTCAAAGACTTAATTTTTAATTAGTATTTTCTTAGCAACATGTGATATTATACTAGTTTGCATATACATAAGATCAAAAGTACTTAAAGTAATTTCTTTTTGATATTTGCTCAAATCAGTATCTTAGTACTTCGTTCAGTATCAGTTACATGGCTATCTGGGCCTTTTTTTTTATTTTATTTATTTATTTTCTTTTTACAACCTAGACTGGAGTTTATATATAACAAATTCTTGCACTGGCACACAACTCAGTCAACTTTTGACAATTCCCAAGTGCCAACATAAGCACAACAAATATGTAACAACATAATAAAAACAGAATGTAAATGTCAAGGTAGAAAGTAGGATGCCTGCTGGCCTCTTCTGTGATGACAGGGCAGTCTTCAGTAAGTGCACGTCCTGATGATTTAAATGTGGGCTATAAAGTGGGAGGAGCAGGTTTCCAGCCAGTGCTTCCCTTGGTTCCCTTAGACATAATGGTAAAATCGTTGCAAGCTAAATGTTAAAGCATTGCATCTAATAGGAACATCAAGATTTTACTGCCATAAACAATTGAAAATGTAATTATACTGTGCATAGAGCCATCTTCAGTCAAATGATGAGAGCCCAATCCATTTGTCTGGTCTTTTTATATAGCTGCCGCATGTTAAAGAATTGCTAATGTGCAGTTTGGACCATACCATTGCTTTTACATCTCTGTCCATATAAGGATTTCCACCATCTTTAGGGACAGGAATATACCAATATGAACAGTTTTAGATTACTTATATGTAGAGGAGTCTTATTGGCCCAGCTATATGTCCTCTCAAAAAAGTAATTAACAAAGGGATACAGATTCCTGAATCAGTTAACTCGTAGGAGTCATGTGATGAACACCATTTACCATTTACTAATTCAACATCAAACTTTCCACAGTATAGACTTAAAACTTTTTCAACTCCACAGAGGCAATTTAGTGCAACCAGACCAAGTTAAATCTGTGAGGAACTGGAAATGCCTGTTTTTCAAAGAATTTTTTAGCTAAAACTTGATTTGATAATTGCAAGATATAAAAATTTAATTGACCTCATTCTGGAAGTTGCCGTGGGCGCCACTATTGTCATTTGGGTTGTGTTATTTTGCATGCCGATCTTGACAGCAAATAAGTTCTATACAGACACCAAAACCTTTTTTAAAGTCTCCCAGAGAATCAGTGCAACGTTGTACAGTGCTGACGCACACATGAACATAAAACGGTTTGCACAAATCAACCTATTTTCTATCATATTTTAGCAGCAAAACTTCTCTCAAATCTTCCATTTAAATGAATAGGATTCACACTTACCGGAAGTTCCATCACAAAGGAAGTGTGGTTTTGAAGAGTTTAGAGCCAAAGGTAGTCAATGCAGAATAAGTCAATACCATATACTCAAAACTGTTCTAGAGCAAAAGAAAAAAATGTTCCAAAGCAATAGAATCTCCATAGAGACAAGCAGGTGGCAGTCTATCTACCTGAAAAGTTACAGAGTGCAACTTTATGTTGTTTCTAATGATTAGACATGCATACTACTTGAATCTTTTTTGGGTAAAAGCACAAGGTAAATACAACTGTTGAACTTGAATACATTTTAGCATGAGACTCCAACAATAGAACAGAACAGTGGACACAATTTATTCCTTTAAAACAATAGTCACGACTAATGTGACTCAGACTTAGACTGGTGACTCACCTGTAATCACTCAGCAATATGTTCAGTATTAAACGGAAAATCTACAATGCACCATGCTGCACTATTTCATCAAGGCAAAAACAATTACCGTGCAACCGTGTTTTATCCGGTTGCTGCACACATGCAAACAATATATTCAAATTAAAATGTGACAGCTACATGCATCATGTGTCACTGCCCACATCCCCCAAGTTTCCTGGCCTTCTTGTATGATTGATAGCCGGCACTAGTGTGATTAACGCGTTGTCCGACTCAATTAGCTAAGATGAATGGCAGTGTAGTCTAATCGTGTCATGTTTGTGAAAAATCCCCTCCAAAAATCCCAGCGCGAATAGGTGTTTAACCAGAGAGAGCAATGAAGAGTGAAAACGTAACACCTTCGCCAGTGCAGGTTAAGGCCTCCTTGGACACCGTGAAAGACAAGGCAAAGTTAAAGTGCATATAACAGACTAAAACACAGAGTCCATAATCGTACTGAAGACATTTTTTGATGGTCAGACTCGGGTTGCGGGATCTCACACAGGAGTAGTTCCTTAACTGTTACTTAGCAACTATAATGTTTACGAGGTTGAACAATGCTGGATTTCTGTGTTGATGACATAGGTAGAGCTATTCTGGTCCTGAACTCACTACTTCCTTGTTCTGCTTAGCATTTTTTTTTTTTTTTTCAAACTGTCACTTAACTAATGTATGACAATGATGAATGTTTACCGTTTGTACTATCACACCAAACCAAGTAATAATTAGAAAACATGAAACCCTGTTATATACCCTTACAGCCAATCAGAGCACAGGAAGCGCATACTTGGAGGTGGGCGGTCTCTCTCTGGTAACTCCACTGCCAGGCTGCCAGTCAGCTGTACATCAATCAAAGGCCAGTGTGCTATTTCCCGAATCAGACACGCTCTATAATCCTTCTAATCATTCACTAAACTTTCCCAGAATGACCCATGGGGGATCTGACCCGAGAGCGCCGCCCGGCAACTTCAATTTATCATTCCTCTAATGTATTGGAAATTGCTTTATGGCACTGAAATTTTTGCTGAGAATTCTGTCTGTCTCGGAGAAAAGAATACAAAAAATGTCAAATTAGAATATATGGCATGAGGACAAAAAGCATTCTCTGAAGACGAATGTTAAGGAGGTATTTGTTATTTTTCATCTTAGTGCTGGTTTAGATGAGAAAGGGGTTACACTTTATAATAACTACATTTAAATTACTATATTAAGAATTACTCAGACTACTTAATAAATACCCTAACCTCTTAAGTACAGCATGTAACTTTTTGGAGGTAACACGTCACCTGTGTGATTCCATGCAAACCATACTTCAGGACACATCTATGGAAATATATAGTATTTTACAGAGTATACGTTGCACCGGAGTATAAGTCACACCAGCCAAAAAATGCATAGTAATGAAGGAAAAAAAACAACATATATTTCACATATAAATTGCATCTGAGTATAACTCGCCCCCCCAGCCAAACTATGAAAAATAGTGCAACTTATAGTCCGGAAAATACGGTATACATTTTACACCGTACTGTGAAGTATTATGGCCAAAGGAATAACATTTTCATGAAAATCACTCGTCCATAAAAGCCCGCTGACTATAAAGACACATGTTTTTGAATACTTTTTCAGTGCAATGAAAGTAAAATGACAAACATTATTTAACTGTAGTTTATTATTTCGTTAAAAAGTTACATACTGTGGCTTTAATTGAGTAGTTACAATGCCCAAATCATTCTTAATAAAGGATTTGTTCATAATGAATGTTCATACTTTGGTGTTTATTAAGGTGGAGTTATTTTAAAAAGGTACCTAAAAATGAAATTTTAAAAATTAATAAATAAAACGATTGCTATTTCCAGGATGCCACCATTGTATTCCACGTTAATATCCCTGCCTTGTTTAATAACTTCATTCAGTATCAAATTGTTCATTTAACAGTCGGTGGCTCCCATAAAATCGTATTGTTTTTTATGTGTTTAATTGAGCAGAACAAAATTAGTTTGGAGATGTTTTAATATGTTTAATTAATGTGAAGAACAAACGGCACAATTGTGTCTGGGCCTTTTGTCATTTACAACACTACCAGCTCAGTCTTTTCAGGATTCAACGTTAGCAACTGTCAAGTGTGATGTCTAGTGTATACTTCATGGCCACTGAAGAATCCTAGTATTGTTTGAACAAATAAGTCACACACAGAGCAACAAGACGACAATATCATAACATCGAACTTACACTTTATCCATAGAACAGGAAAACAACGGCACAAGTGGATCAAATTTACATAAAACTACAGTACTAGGTGATTACAGAATATGAATATGTGATCCAAGTCGTCATTTGAAGAAACATACATAGACATTAAAGGTCCTATATTACACACAAAAAAGCCATGTTCTAATGCTTTTACCTCCTCAGAAACAGACCTGGAGTTGTGTTTTGTTTTATTCACACATGTTTGAGTAACACTTTATTATTAGTCTATCTTCATTGCCAAAGCCCAAAATGCTCTGTTCCACCTTTTACCTTTTGTTCAGTAGAGGTTCATAATTCCAGGTCTGAAATGATCCAAATGATTCTAGTGAAGCTGTATAGAATTCAAAAACACAGTGAAGCATTTCCTGTATTACCACATGACATCACAAAGTGGAACAGATAACAAACAGATAACAAATAACTCCAGAAAGAAAAACTCCAGGTATGTTTTTGATGAGGAAACACCATTAGAACATAGATCAGAAAAGATGGGCCTTTTAAGCTAACAAAAACATGATATTATAGCTACGTTCCATCTGCAATCGCTGGTGGAAAAATGTATTAAGTCAACAACCCACCATTCTGTGACCCATTATCACACATCACACGTGCTTTACAATGACGATGATGAGGAAAAACAAGCCACTGCCATTATATAACTATGCCACAATCGATTTACAGATTATAGGCTACAGTTTTCTGCATTTTACTTTCACATCAGTCAATATCAACACATAAACAAAACTTTCCATAAGGATATTTTACTTTAGTCTAATTCTTATTCTTAAAATATACATTACAAGGTTTTACAGTGTGTGGTATAAAAATGGTAAATGGTCACGTTTGTATGTGGTGTTTTTCCACCTTCAAGGCTCAAAGTGCACAGACACTTTGAGGAACCAATTATCCTTTCACACACACATTCATACAACAGTATACACAGACACTGGGGGCGAGGTGGGTTCAGTGTCTTGCCCAAGGACACAATGACAGCATTCATCTATATAAGGTGGAATCGCTCCACCAATCTGCGGGTCAGTGGATCTGAACCCTCAACCAATGATGTTTACATGGAGAGCGGGATTTAAAGTGCCAACTTGTGGGACAGTGGACAAACACTCTACCAACTGAGATACTGTCGCTCACTGTCACCAAAACCAGAAAGAGCAACAATTACACATATGGCATTCATCACCGTGACAGTATTCTATTTTTGTGATTCCAGCTACACTGTGTGCTCGGTCATGCTCTGATTAAGACACAGGTGGGTTTAACCAATTACAACGGTGTGTGAACATTCAGAAGCAGATAGCTGTGAATCCTAAATATATTAGTCATGTAAATAACTAATACATGATGTGACCAAGTGATGACCTACTGCGATAAATGGTATTTTTTTCCTCTTTTATTTATTTCCTTATGGCCATATTGCCCACCCTGACATGAAACTACGCCATGTCCCTCCCACCCTGTTTCAACAGCAGCTGTGATCTAGCCGCTCACTTCTTTGAGCAAGGACACTAAAAATGACAGCTAGTTTGTGTTACAGAATCCAGGAAAGATACTGCATCAGTTATTGGCTGGCTGCAGCACAAGCAACATGGGGCATATCTTTTTTTTACAAGCCAAAACCATAACAGTGTATTGAGCCTGCTCTAATCTCGCCTGTGATTTTTGTTTCCTTCAATTACCAAGCAGTACTGTGACAACTACTGCCACAGATATTGTGATACCGAGTTTTGTATTAAAATGGAAAACATCTCTACTATAAAGTATAGTACCACCCCAACTTGAACTAATCTAACAATAGACAAGTTAAATGTACTTTTAGGGGAACATTTAAGTATCAGTATTTTCCTATGTGAAGCAATCCTTTTTTGATATCCCAGTTCGTTAAAAGGTTTATATTTTGGCATCATTTTGCCTTTCACTCCCCAAGATGGCTGAACATGTTGTTGATACCCCATGTACTCTACTCCAGGCCTCAGATACTCAGCTCTGGATCATTCACCACAAGTGCCCTACACTAAAGTAACATACACACTCAATAAAATTGTCCATCCCAGAGCAGCAGCATGGCATTTTCACTCCATTTTAAATCCACCTCCATCTCACAGCACCAGCAGAGCAAAACAAAACACATCCACATGACAAATAAACAGTGTCACAT
The DNA here is from genome assembly GCF_009829125.3 of Periophthalmus magnuspinnatus. NCBI lineage: Eukaryota > Metazoa > Chordata > Actinopteri > Gobiiformes > Gobiidae > Periophthalmus > Periophthalmus magnuspinnatus. The sequence continues at coordinate 838,973 of NC_047140.1, read as the reverse complement.
GGTGTCCAATGTGAGGAGCTGACCATATCCTACAATGGGTCAACAGGTATCAGTGAATTACAAAACATCTCCCATCTTACATACATGTTTGAAATGTGATGAAAGAAAACACCATTCACTATACTTTAATGAAGCGTAAATGTTTGTACACACAAGTGCAAGATTCATATCATATCCCACGATGCATTGCTGCTTTGGGGCCACATCACACTGCGCTAATAGACCCTCCAATCTTTTCATGAAACGTTCTTTGCAAATGAGCCACGCATTAGCTGTCAACCCGGAGTAGTCGGGCTGTGATTCAAACAAACAAGGAAGCGCATGTAAGAAGGCTAGGCTAACACAGGGGCGATCTGACAGACGCTCATTAAACAGGGATGGATACACAAGTGAATGGGTCCACTGGGAGAGGGAGGCAGGACCCCTTTACTTCAGGCTTCATTCAGCCCATCAGGAAGGGTGCCATCGCAGTGACAGACTGGTGTGGTACAACATGGTGTCCCTGGAGGGTACAGTGTGTGAGGCAAGTCTGAGCAGATATGGGGGATGTCAGTTTTTGGACGAAGAAGCAGGAGGACTCGATTTTTCACTGTGAATATGGAATATGTTGATTTGAGTACTCCACTTCACAACAGGTAACACTTGAAGAGAACTACACTGTTAACGCTATTATTAGGAATGATTCAGGCTGAGTAACTAACTCCTTAATGAAGTAGTAGTAGTAGTTGTCTACTGATCTGAAGGTTGATGGCTTTAATCCCACTATGTACATACACATGATCGGTTGAGCATCAGGTCCACTGACCCACAGGTTGGTTGTGTGATTCCTGCTCCCACAGATGAATGCTGTTGTTGTGTCCTTAATGTGTAGCTATTATAAAGTGGCACCAACACTTTTACCTTAGAGACCACATATTTAGGCATGGGACGACATTGAAATTTTGTGGGACAATTCTCTTGGCCAAAATAATTGTGATTAACGATTATATCACGATAAAGATTAAAGTTGTTATGGCTATGAATATTTATAACTTTAACAGAGAATATTATGGATGAGCAGGACCATTGACTGAAATTTGGACACATTAATTACACATTATTAGGAATGGGAATTAGGGTCCAATTCCGGGCCCCTAAGTCCCTGGGACCCCAGACAACAGACGTCTTTGTCCCTGTCGACTCCCCTGCGGATAAGTTTTTTTTTTGTTGTTGTTTTTTTTTCACATTCAGGTAATATAACAGCAATTATCTTTGTTGGTAATCGTCGCGATTATATAAAAGTCCCACGGACAATTATTGTCAACCCTTTTAATCACAATAAACAATATTATGTTTATTGTTCTATCCCACTAAGATAATAGTGTATGTAATACTGTAAGCAGTAATGCACATAGAGTGTAATTAAGAGCTTTCATGGAATTAACAATGGAATAATTACTGAGTGAATAATATGGATTTTTCAAATACTAACAAAGGAGGCGTATTACATGTTTCCCTAGCTTTTTTTTTTTTTTTTTTTTCATTAAAATCATACATTTAATGTAATTTATAAATAGGTGTATCCAAGCAACAGTTCACCTTTTACTTTGAAGATATAGTACATTTGATAAACAAATTTTTAATTTTGGAGGTTGATTCTCCAGACAAAGTGTATTGTTAAGGAAAGCAAGTTATGGCATTTTTGTCAAAATAAATTACGCTAAAGCAATTTTTTTCCTTGGAGATCCTAGTAAAATGTCTGTTGCTGTGGTTGTCCCTTGTGGTCATTAGCTAGACTTAACTGTTTACTGCTAAGTAAACAAACATACGGCACACAAACATGAACAAGAACATGTTAAAAGAAAGTAATCGTAAATGCACCACCATATAGTATTTTTAATGTAAATACTTTTTAAAATGTAAACTAACAAACCAAAAAACACAAAATAATAGAGTGAAATTAATTATGTTGATAATTTTGTATTGAATAATCCATTGTAATATCAACCAGCTTCAACTGTCACCTCAGCCTAGACATCTGCACTTATTCTCTGCATGTCCTCTCCCTGGTCTCCTGTATTTGTTTTATCCAATTGACCATAAAGGAGAATCTATTACATACAGTCCTCCTCAGTCTATCCGCTGGCCCATGAACACACACACTCTGTCTCATGGGAAGCACTGAGTGAAAAATTAATCATTAAAGCATGTGACAACCTCTGCCACCACAGTTAGAGCTGGCCAGGACCCATCGCACAGCAGAATAACATGGGGGACCTTTGACTCCCCCGACCACAGACCCACAATAAAGCCATTATTCGCTGCCGGCTAACAGTCATGTCTTCCACACAGGAAAAATGGAAAATCAAACAAGTAAAAAAGAGCTTTCGAAATCAAGCTGACAAAACAGATGATGATAATGTGTGTGCGGATGAAGGCAGAATGGAATAGTATCACCGCACAAAAAAAAAATTACAGAATAAAGTGAATGTTGGATTATTTGCATTGTAAAATACTGAGTTTTTTATTTATTTATTTATTTTTTTTTTTTATGAATATTACATATTTTGGAATTGGGTTGTGAACACAGAGAATAAAAATAAATTCTGTCTTGAAAAACTTTCTGAAGATAGTTGGAAGTAGATCCAAAATCCAAAATCCACACATGAGAGAACACAAAGGATGCCGGGATCCTGTCTGGTTGGATGTATTATTTTGTTTTAAAATAGTGGATTGAAGACCAAAAGTGGGTTACATTCTGATAGGATGTCTACCGCCTGCTTGTGCATGGAGATGCTATTGCTTTGCATGGACTGATCCACAATGGCATTAATGCATTTATGCAATTGTTTTTGAGCAAAAGTTTTTACTCACAAATAATTTACTGTGAGCAATTTTCAAATGTATTATTGTCCCAAAAGGATGTCTCTCCACAGATCTGACCCGTGACTCGTAGCATCACTTGCCTTGACTCCATGAAGATAGCCAAGTTTAATGTCACAATGTGGAACTGTTATGATTTTAGTGCCTCCTATGTCTTGTGTTCCCCTCTCTCTTGTCCCTGTGTGTCCTTGGGTGTTTCTCAGTTCCCAGGATGCTTCCTCTGTAGCCTGTTCCTCTGTTCCTCTTGAGCGCATGTGGAACAGCCTTTATTTATGCTCATCATTAACAGCTGAGTCACACGTGGAAGGTCCACACTTAGAATTTACAAAGTGTTCTATTATTTTTGTTAATTCCCTGGACTTTTGCTTTCACATTACTGCTTAAAGAAAGTTTGTAAATATTGCAGTGCATTATGGGCAATTTGCAGGTGGCCAACACAGGTGCATCCTTGGTAAATGAGCCGGAGGAGTCAAACACGAAGGATGTGATTTTGGGGAAACTTGGCGGAACTCCGATGACATGGATTTCTCTGAAGTGGTTTAGAAGCCGAGGATCCTGGGATTAGGAAACACCCCTCATCTGTCTATGTGGAGCTGGGCGGAGTTGGCACTTCCTGGAGCTTGTCATCTACTCCAGTATAAAGCCCGGTCTCTTCCTCCACTCTTTGCCAAATCACTAGCTAACCTTGCACAGTATTAATCTTTGGCTCAGTTTATTGAAACAGTTCACTTTTTGCCAAACCTGTTTTTTTGATTAACTTACCTGCTGATACCTGACTCTCCTCTGCATAGACCTCCGCTCCAGCTCTACACACAGATCCTCACTCAGCCGCCTCTACTGCTCTGTTCTCTGAACCTTCAACTCACCGTTTCCTGGATACAATAAACTGTAACACTTTTGCAGTACTTGTCTGTGTCAGTTTAAGGGTTGTTGGCTCAGGCATTACAACAGAAAAATTCAAGACAAAGCAATAACAACTCCATGGAATCAAGCAGATGGCAGACCCTCCATCTGGAAAGTTACACAGTGCAGCTTTAAAAGGACCATGAAAATACCTTTACTGTAGACCGTAAGCCTCAAAGTTGTTGGCAAGATGGTAAACATAGCCTGTAACATCCGATAGTGCTGCTTTGGAAGTCAGCTGGCTCCTCACACAGCTTTAAGCCTAAGTGAATATTTATACACAAATGCAGACATCACCGACAAACCAGCTCTGTATTTGTCTTCCATGCCTGGGTGGACCTTTTGTGAGCGTAGACAGAGAGGTGACATGTACATATAGATGCAATGCCGCTGAGCACATGGGCTTAGACTCTGCATATGAATAATATGCAAAAACACCTCCCTTTCCTGCCCCCTAATGTCAAATGTGCCGCAGCGGACACAATCATGACAACTGCATTAGTCAAAGTGCAAATTAGATGTATGGACCTATACCTTTTCTTACCACAGATCGGTAAGCAAGTGAGTGTTCATTTTACACACAAGAACACCATCCTTTTGTCATCATTTATAGAGAAAGACAATAAAATGGAGAATCTAAATAGAAGGGAAATCCACACGTGAAGATATAACATTATACTTGCACTATACTATTACTATACTAACGCTATACCAACGTTACACTAACACTATACACTTAAACATGTCATCAATTAATACAATAAAACCCTATACTAACACTATACTAACACCATACTAACACTATACATTTAAACATGTCATCATTTAATACACTAAAACACTATACTAACACTATACTAACACCATACTAACACTATACATTTAAACATGTCATCATTTAATACACTAAAACACTATACTAACACTATACTAACACCATACTAACACTATACATTTAAACATGTCATCATTTAATACACTAAAACACTATACTAACACTATACTAACACCATACTAACATTATACACTTAAACATGGCATCATTTAATAAGATATAACACTATACTAACACTATACACTTAAACATGTCATTTACTAAGATACAACACTTTACTAACACTATACTATACACTTTACTTTGCTTTTAATGTTTTATTTTATTTTGTAAATTTTGTGATATTTTATTCTTTTATGTATTGCGAAGCGACTTGAAAAGTGCTATATAAATAAAATGTATTATTATTATTATTATTATTATTATTATTATTATTATTATTATTATTATTATTATTATTATTATTATTATTACTAGCACTATAAACTTAAACATGCCATCATTTAATAAGATATACTAATAAACAGTTAAATATTTCATCATTTATTGTATGATGAAAAAAAAAACAAAAAACTCACTTTAACCTTTTGCTGTTTAATTTACAGGGCGGCTGTCAAGCTTAGAAAAAAATCCGATACTCATGGATACCTAAACTAGTTTCGAAACTAGATATTAGATACTAGATACATTTGAGCAAGTGTCAATACTAAAAAAGTGACATTCCAGGAAAGAAGCAATGGATATTTCCTGAACAGCTTTAGAATGATGTTGAACTGTATCGTTCAAAAGTATAAGACACAAATTAGTATAACACACATAGACTAGTATAACACACATAGACTAGTATAAAACACATAGACTAGTATAAGACACAAACTAGTATAAAACACATAGACTAGTATAAGACACAAACTAGTATAAGACACATAGACTAGTATAAGACACAAACTAGTATAAGACACATAGACTAGTATAAGACACAAACTAGTATAAGGCACAAACTAGTATAAGACACATAGACTAGTATAAGACACATAGACTAGTATAAGACACATAGACTAGTATAAGACACAAACTAGTATAAGACACATAGACTAGTATAAGACACAAACTAGTATAAGACACATAGACTAGTATAAGACACAAACTAGTATAAGACACAAACTAGTATAAGACACATAGACTAGTATAAGACACAAACTAGTATAAAACACATAGACTAGTATAAGAAACACATACTAGTATAAGACACATAGACTAGTATAAGACACAAACTAGTATAAGACACATAGACTAGTATAAGACACAAACTAGTATAAGACACATAGACTAGTATAAGACACATAGACTAGTATAAGAAACACAGACTAGTATAAAACACATAGACTAGTATAAGACACATAGACTAGTATAAGACACAAACTAGTATAAGACACATAGACTAGTATAAGACACATAGACTAGTATAAGAAACACAGACTAGTATAAAACACATAGACTAGTATAAGACACATAGACTAGTATAAGACACAAACTAGTATAAAACACATAAACTAGTATAAGACACAAACTAGTATAAAACACACAGACTAGTATAAGACAAAAACTAGTATAAGACACAGACTAGTATAAGACACAGACTAGTATAAGACACATAGACTAGTATAGGACACAGACTGGTATAAGACACATAGACTAGCATAAGACACACAGACTAGTATAAGACACACAGACTAGTATAGGACACAGACTAGTATAAGACACATAGACTAGTATAAGGCACAAACTAGTATAAGACACATAGACTAGTATAAGACACAAACTAGTATAAGACACATAGACTAGCATAAGACATGCAGACTAGTATAAGACACACAGACTAGTATAGGACACATACTAGTATAAGACACATAGACTAGTATAAGACACAAACTATTATAAGACACAGACTAGTATAAGACACACAGACTAGTATAAGACACACAGACTAGTATAAGACACACAGACTGGTATAAGACACATAGACTAGTATAAGACACAAACTAGTATAAGACCCAGACTAGTATAAGACACATAGACTAGTATAAGACACACAGACTAGTATAAGACACACAGACTAGTATAGGACACAGACTAGTATAAGACACATAGACTAGTATAAGACACATAGACTAGTATAAGACACATAGACTAGTATAGGACACAGACTAGTATAAAACACATAGACTAGTATAAGACACATAGACTAGTATAGGACACAGACTAATATAAGACACAAACTAGTATAAGACACATAAGCTAGTATAAGACACACAGACTAGTATAAGACACATAGACTAGTATAAGACACACAGACTAGTATAAGACACACAGACTAGTATAAGACACATAGACTAGTATAAGACACATAAACTAGTATAAGACACATAGACTAGTATAAGACACACAGACTAGTATAAGACACACAGACTAGTATAGGACACAGACTAGTATAAAACACATAGACTAGTATAAGACACATAGACTAGTATAGGACACAGACTAATATAAGACACAAACTAGTATAAGACACATAAGCTAGTATAAGACACACAGACTAGTATAAGTCACACAGACTAGTATAAGACACAAACTAGTATAGGAGACATAGAAGTATACATCCATGGACCACTCTTAACCTACTTGACACTGAGGAATTACACACATATAAGTCACATGGGAATAGATAGGGATTTAGCAGGATTTCAGGAAACAGCGGCTAAAAATTCATCCTAACAACTTTCTAATCTTTATGTTAACAGAATTAAAACATTATCTTTCAGGTCAGCACATTAAGATTGTGTGAAAAAATGTGTTTAGACCAATTCTCTGTTACGTAAAAAAATAAAAAATTAAATAAAAAAATAAAAATATATAAGACTTGTGTAGGCCATTAATTATGCAACCTCAGCACGTACTCCATTATTGTTACTCAAATGTTCATTTACAAAGCAAATCAAATCCTTGCAAAAGTTGTACATATAGTCAAAAAGTGACACTCTTTATAACAATTGTTTATCAGAGGTGCGTAATAAAATGTATGTCATTTTGAAGCATAAGTATAAGTAAAATATAGTGATCAAAATAATTACTTAAGTTTGAGTAAAGATGTGCTGAATAATTGTTCAAATAAAATGCAAACGATGTGTGAAAACTAGTCTTACAATTTACAGATATTCCTCAACTCATTGTAATTGTAACTCATATTCACTTGAAGTATTCAAACTCTAACTGAAAATTATTCAACTGCAGTTGCTATAAAGTCCTCACACACACGCAAACAGGGAGCACTTAACAATAACTACACTACTGACATCCTTTAAAAAGCATGTAGAAATACCTCATCTATAATGATCTAACAGTTTAATAAGGCAATAGTTTTTGTTTGAGGACTCCCTAACCCTGGGAGTTAGGCACCATTCATTAAGGTGTTACTAAGCCTGAATCAGTGAGGACATCATCAGAGGGACATCAGATTATTTTGCTGTTTACATTTCATTTTAATAGTACCATTTTACAAAAACACAATAACCACAACCACTATAAAAGATAGGGGTTTATGTAAAATCCATTTTTTGGAGCTTTTTGTAATGTTACAATCTTCCCAAAAAAATAAAAAAGAACATGCCTGATGTGGTTTTATAAGTCATCCATGCATGCTTTCCTCTCTATTCGAACCCTCTTTATGGTGAGCAGCATTTCTCTTTAAGAAATATGTGTGCATGATGTAAAGTGGACTACCCCCTCTTTAAGAAATATGTGTGCATGCTATAAAGTGCACTACTCCCTCTTTAAGAACTGTGTGCATGATGTAAAGTGCACTACTCCCTCTTTAAGAACTGTGTGCGTGATATAAAGTGCACTACACTCTCTTTAAGAACTATGTGTGCATGATGTAAAGTGCACTATCTCTCTTTAAGAACTATGTGTGCATGATGTAAAGTGGACTACCCCCTCTTTAAGAACTATGTGTGTATGATATAAAGTGCACTACTCCCTCTTTAAGAAATATGTGTGCATGATGTAAAGTGCACTACTCCCTCTTTAAGAACTATGTGTGCATGATGTAAAGTGCACTATTATGTGTTCATGATGTAAAGTGCACTATTATGTGCATGATGTAAAGTGCACTATCCCCTCTATAAGAACTATGTGTGTATGATGTAAAGTGCACTACTCCCTCTTTAAGAACTATGTGTGTATGATGTAAAGTGCACTACTCTCTCTTTAAGAACTATGTGTGCATGATGTAAAGTGCACTATTATGTGTTCATGATGTAAAGTGCACTATTATGTGCATGATGTAAAGTGCACTACCCCCTCTATAAGAACTATGTGTGTATGATGTAAAGTGCACTGCCCCCTCTTTAAGAACTATATGTGCATGATGTATTAAGTCCTGCTTCATAATTAAGGTGTGCTTACAGATGATTGTATTGAAAACATGAAAAACAATAGAGATATAAAGTGTAGGTTTCCATCTGTTAAATTCAAAAGTGTTTCGGAATAGTATAGTGGGTGTTTATGCATTCATGCACTGTTTCAACACCAATTCATATTTCCATAATATTCAGATGGCTCCCCTATGTCTTCATGCATAGGATTATTTATGGTGTGAGCCAGCAGCCGCACTTTGGATCTGTGCAGCGCCTTCCTCCATGAAAACAACCTCCACTGAAAAACACATCTGCAATACAAGCGTAAGCATAAGCACAACCAAAATAGTGCTTATTTTGTAAAGCTTAAACAGCTACATATGGAAAGCACTCTGCGACAGTTTAACTGGAACAAATACAGCAAAACAGAAGCGTTGTATACCGATTTTTGAAAAGGCCAGGCAGACAAAAAGTTGTTGTTGTGAATCCATGAATGAAAGAGTACAACTGAAGTATTGTGGAAAAACTAAAAATGTTTCTGTCAAACATTGCGTTTTCATTTGCAATTTATGTTTTACTAGTAGTATTCATTTTAACCCTGTTCAGGAGCATTTGAGAAAAAAACTCAGAAATTAGATGCTAAAATAATGCAAGAATAATAGTCATTTCAAAACATGTTAGAAGAGCTCTCAATGTCAGGGTTAGGGGCTTTGATACAAGATAAGAGAGACTATTGTGTTGTTTGCAGAAGAAATTATGGTACTTATCAAATTGTAAGGACTGCAATTATTTTATTGTGACCATTCAAACTATTTTCTATTTAAAATATGCTCAACAAGCAATATGCTTGAGGTGGTGTGGGCTTGCTCATTGCCCCACAGCTCAGCCGGAGTTCACCCCGGTGAATGAGAGGGTCATGTCCCTGCGCCTTCGGGTCGGGGACAGGTCTCTCACTGTTGTGTCAGCCTAAGGCAGGGGTGTCAATCATGCGTCCCGGGGGCCCAGCTGATTTGTAATAAAAATACACTCAGCAAAAATGTAAATGTTTTTTGTAAATTTTTTTTAATAAGCAGTAATTTTTAAGGCTCATAAAACATGTAGATAAATATACCATTTAGTTGCGCCCAGTTTTATTTTTGCTAATTGTAGAATAAAAAGAAAAAAAACAAAAACAAATTTGAATTTCTTCCCGACGCCACACAACGCATGCGCAATGCTTAGCCGCACTGCTCTGCTGCACCGCTGCTGCAGCCACCACTCATAGGTCCGGCCCCCTTGAGATCGTATGATACATAAGTCGCATGTGGTCCCCAGACCAAAATGAGTTTGACACCCCTGGCCTAAGGGCCAAACAGCAGTGCAGAGTATCCGGCCTTCTTGGAGTCCCTGGGAGGGGTACTAGACAGTGCTCCAACCGGGGACTCCGCTGTTCTCCTGGGGACTCCAATGTCCTTGTGGGTAATGACAGTGACACCTGGAGGGGTGTGACTGGGAAGAATGGCCTTCCTGACCTGAACAAAAGTGGTGTTTTGTTATTGGACTTCTGTCCATAACAAACACCAAACACATTTTGTCCATAACAAACACCAAGTTCAAGCACAAGGGTGTCCATCAGTGCACGTGTCACCTGGACACCCTAGGTTAGAAGGCGATGATCGACTTTGTTGTTATCTGATGTCCAATCACGCGTCTTGGACACTCGGTTGAAGAGAGGGGCTGAACTGTCAACCGATCACCACCTGGTTGTGAGTTGAATCCGCTGGCGGAGGAGGAAGCCGGACAGACCTGGCAGGCCCAAGTGTATTGCGAGGGTCTGCTGGGAACGTCTGGGGGATAGGGTTAGGGTTAGTAGGAGCTCCTACTGTTTTATGGGATGCTCCAAACGCAATTTCGTTGTTCTTCTGACAATGACTATAAATAAATAAATACTAAATACTAGACCTCTGTCAAGGGGGTGTTCAACTCACACCCCCGGGAAAGCTTCTCCCTGATCCCGGGGGAGGCTGGGGACATGGACTCCGAGTGGGCCATGTTCTCCACCTCTATTGTCGATGTGGCTGCTCGTAAGGTCTGCGGTGCTTGTCGTAATGTCTGTGGTGCAACCCCCGAACCCAGTGGTGGACACCGGAAGTAAGGGATGCCGTCAGGCTGAAGAAGGAGTCCTATCCTTGTTGGCTTGTGGAACTCCTGAGGCAGCTGAAGAGTACCGGTGGGCCAAGCGTGCCGCGGCTCATGCTGTCGCAGAGGCAAAAACTTGGGGTTGGGAGGAGTTCGGGGAGGCCATGGAGGACTATTGGACGGCCTCAAAGAGATTCTGTCAAACTGTCCGAAGCCTCAGGAGGGGGAAGCAGTGCTTCACCAACACTATTTATTCACCACCTTCTCCGGGTGGGTGGTGAGTCTCTGCCTCAAGTAGAGGAGTTCAAGTATCTCAGGGTCTTGTTCACGAGTGAGGGAAGGATGGAGCATGAGATTGACAGGTGAGCCGGAAGGCAAAGCTCTTAATTTACCAGTCAATCTACTTTCCTACCTTCACCTATGGTCATGAGCTCTGGGTAATGACTGAAAGGACAAGATTGCGGATACAAGTGGCCGAAATGAGTTTCCTCCGTAGGGTGAGTTTGTAGTACTTCTGTATTTTGCATTTCAAACAAGAGGCGCTGCACCCGGAGCCGCTCCTGCTCTGGACAAACAGCTGACTGTTCTGCACTCACAAGAATGTGTCATAAAAGAGTGCAACCCAGTGCAACATACAACCATGGCCTTGCCTGGATTTTTTTTTATTTTTTGCGCATTCCTTGACATTGATTCATTCATTCCATGAACATAAAACAAAAGTTGCCTACTCTTTTTCATGAGCCCAAAAACAACAGCATTACCTCTGAATGTCTAAATAAATGTGAGCTAAGCTGAAGTATATGTCTAAATGTAGCTGCGGTGAAAATACTGATAGAGAAATCCATAGCGTTCACACTCCACTGGCTACTCTATATTTACCCCCCAAAGCCCCTTCACATCTCTGTCTGGTCTCCTGATCTATAGCTTCCTATGCACTGCTGTTTTCTGCCTATATTTTCAAATGTGATGCATGGAACCTCAACTTAGCTCCCCCATTTCCAATCAATGGACTTTCCATGCACTAAATAGCCCGTTTATCTAGTTCTAGTCCGTCTTTAGCATGGTTGACCACACATCTCGGTCACCTCACTCTCCACAGTCTCTATAGTCTCTGGCTGGGGGCTTATTATATGCAGCCAGGCCCTGCACATTAGTTTGGGAATCTCAATTAAGGGTCCGCTGTGGATTCCGAGCACTCTTAATCCGCTCTAAGAAGTTATATTGTTCCTAATACAAGCTTAAGGCTCGGGCCCACTGGAGTACATTTAGTGTTGAATAAAACATAAGCTATTCTAAGTTTGGACAGCGGCTAGAAAAAATATGATTGATAGTTGTATTTAGAGAATAGACTTACAGTACAGATTGAGGGTCTGCAAAGCTGCTAAAGGTCTGTTATTATGAATTATTCAGGCTTTTTAAAAGACTTTTGGACATAATATATACTAGGGTTTTTAAAAGTATCAAAAATCAGATACTAATCCATACTAAAACTAGCACTGAAACTAGATATGCATATCGATACTAAAAAAGTCATATTCACAGGAAACAATAATTGGACCTTTACTGAACATGTTTATAATGATGTCTCTCTCTGCATCTTTCACAGGTATTAGACACATCACATCACATAGATCATCGTGATATCGGAATCAATATCGAGTTTAGTATCATAACAACACTAATGTAATAATGTATACATAAGACAAACCAGTAACTGTGGCTTGAAATTTGTGTGACAACAGACAGTGTAAAGACACTACCTGCTGATGCACTGACGAGTTAAGCAGTTTAAAGGAGTCTAAAAACAATAGCTGTGCTTCTTAAACTCGGTCAACTGTGTAGTGAAAGAAATTTTTTTTCTGAAATGATTCAAATCTGTCTATTCATAGTGAATTAATTTAAAAACACTTGCTGGATATTCCCTGCTACGTCAGACATGTTTTATGGGGAAAGACGCCACCTGCTGATGCATTGAGGAAATAAGCAGTTTAAATTAGGCTAAAAACAATAGCTTATTGGTCTTAAAGTTGGTCAATTGTGTAGTGAAAGAATTTTTTTTATCTGAAATTATCCAAATCTGTCTATTGATAGTGAATGAATTTGCAGAACATTCGATAAATATTTTTATCAAGTATTACGTGGGCACTATGTTGTTATCATTGTGAGATAGGACCTAGTATTTTTAGAACAACAGGTATGACAGATGAAAATAAATGCACTTGTAATGTTGTTCTACAGAGGTTATTATAGATCTGTTTGTAATCGGACATTGCACATTGCCTCTCTTTCCAAGTAAAACGTGACTACATAATTACTGCAAACTACAATTGATGATTGCAAATTTTTGTGCCACGTTCCCACTTTGTATTCCTGTCTTCCCCTCAGTCCCACATAATTCAAATTTACATTTTTAGTGCCTTCTTTGGGAAATCCACAGCCCACAATACATTACAATTATACACAACCCAATCGTGAAGCATCTGCAGAGGCCAATCAAGTACTTGAATCAGAGTACTTCTTTAGTATACACTCTGTAAGATTGATCTCGTGTGCATATGTTTGCTGTGCCATGATCTAATGTCATGAATCTCAAGCCAAAAATGACAATAGACAGTACACCATGGGGGAGGCACGTTCACTATGTTGGCACGATTTAAAGCTCTATAATGTACACACACATCTGTTTTTCCTACCCCTCCTGTTCCCAAGGCTGTGCGCATCTCATTATGAAGCAAAGGGAAAACAACCAACACTGTTTTGAGGCATTCACAAATTACCATGATGTGCACATATGGGCTGAGCTTTCCTCCTCACCGTGTCGGGGCTTAGTGCTGCTAGATTATGACAAAGTGAGCTGCTCGGATTCCATTCAGCTTTCAAGCGGTTGGAGATCGGAATGGTTTTGGAATATTGGATCATAGTGTGGGCTGTGGTTTATGAACTCTTATACCAAGTTCACCATTAGAACAAATCTGGTCATCAAAGTTTGTTTAAAAGACTGAAATTGTAGGACAAAATATGTTGGATAGGACTAAATAGGAAAACGATGGACCCAAGCAGGATGTAACCAGGGCTAAACTGTGTTGGGATCAGGAGTTGGCTTGAGTAATAACCATTATATCTAGATTATCAGATTAAGGCAGTCAACTCTGACAAAAAACAAAACATTTAACTAGGTCTAGAATTTAGTGAGAAATCAAGACCTGGGCAAAACCTATAAAAAAACGAATAAGCTCAGAATATACATACTGACCTCTGTACTCCATGGGTCCTTTGTATTTGAGGACCTACTTTGAGGTACTACAGCCCTGTACTACATCCAAAGCCCTGACTTCAGAGGTCAGCTGACCAGCTCCTGCTGTGGTGCCCAAAGTCCAGCTCAAGACCAGACTTGACAGAGCCTTTTCTGTGGCAGCACCCAGTCTATGGAACAGCCTCTCAGTCTTTAATGCAGTTTAAGATTAGACTGAAAACGCTCTTCTCCCTGGCATTTAATACTAGACCCACCTGTCCTCCCTTTAATACTAGCTAGATAGGATATCTTAGTGTTTACTTTGTACTTTCCCTTTGTGTCGTGTCATCTGTACAGTTGTTCTTTTGTTGACTTTTATGTGAAGCACTTTGGGCATGCTATGTAAATAAAGTTGAATTGTAGTAAATCGAAACTAAAATATGCTATTATATAATATTGAAATTATTTGCATCAATTTTATTAACAGGAGAGATTTGTGACTTAGCTCGGTCACCCTTTCAAAAGAGGGCTACACTCTAGATCTCAGGGAGTGTAGCCTGGTTAATTCAGTGCGTTGTTTGGCAGTGTTAGTTTGTTGGTCACAAACCGTAAAGCACTAAACATGGACTAAATCTAAATCTAATCTAAATCTAGCATCAGGACTAAAACAGACCAAACCAAGTCTACTTCAGAAAAAAAAAAAAAGATTAAACCAAGACTGAATCAAGAGAGAATGTATCCTAAATGACTAACCAAACTAATTTCAGAAGAAACCAAACCAATAAACCTAACAAGAAATGGCTTTTTTACAACTACAAAATACAGTTGCCCCAGGACATCCCTGTGTACCACCCCGTGACCTGCCCCACAGTTTGAAACCCACTTCTTTTTGCATATTTCATAATGATCAATAACATTTACCCCAGTCACCCAAATGGGATTATGTGCACTGTTGTAGCTGGATTTACTAGGCTATGCTCTCCCAAGACGAATTAAATTATGAATGAAAGTGTTATGTTGATTCGGTGCGCTCTGACACTGTGACACAGCTCCCAGTTGAGTGGCATGAAAACATCATGTGCTACTACTACTACTCACGCTACTACTATGTATTCTCCACGGCCTCTCGTAGACATACTGCAAAGGCTGATGGGAATTGTTTTGAAGCATATGGCCTCGTTTCACACAATTGCACACCAATAGAAAGAGAGTAAAGTTAAAATGCAAACATTGGTACGTGTATACAACAGATTTTAGGTTTGGGGGTTTTGTGGGATAGTGAGAGTATGTGTAATGTAATAACACAGCGAAGGCATCATTTGTAGTGTTGTTGTGTGTTGAATTTTAAAATGTTTCTTACCTGGTATAGCGAAGGATGGCAGGATTCAAGGACAGGTGAGAGAGAGAAAGAGAAAAAAAAAAGATTAGAATATATCCTGTGAGTATATAATGAAAACATAAACACAATTTGGGTAAAGTTAGGATAAACCACTTATAACTTATAGCTTGCTTATTCCAGTGCAATTTCTAAGATATATTTGATCAAATATGTTTCTGTGCAAATGGTTAAAAATATGTAGTTTAATTCAGCATAATGACGTACTTCAGGCAATGTTCTGGGGTGAGTACTCGGAACATTAAGTCACTAAAACAAGGATGAGCAACATGAAGAGTGAAAGGAACATTTGGTACTTATTTATAAAAGTGAGGAAAGTATGGGTACTTGTCAAAAAAAAGTGCTTGTCAAAAAAAGGTATTTAATATGTAGTAATGGTAAATGGTCACATTTTTACACAGCGCTTTTCCACCTTCAAGGCACCCAAAGCGCTTTACATCAAGGAACCATTCAGACATTCACACACATATTCATACACCTGTGTATGCAGACATTAGGGGCAAGATGGGTTCACTGGGACACTGCAAACCATTCAGAAGAAATTGGAAGAAATTGCTACTTTTGTGGAAGAGGAACTGGCTGGAAGTGCTTGGCTGCAGGGGTATCGATGGTTACATCATAGAGCTATCCAGAAAGGATTTGTTGTTTCTCAAGAAACTGTTTGAATTTTACTGAAATATTGGATCCAAATGGGGTAGAGTTGCAAACAAGGCAGCGTCTTTGGCGAAGACAGTACAGGGTAAGGGGGCCAAATGCATTGTGGCATTTGGATTCATATGATAAACTGAAGCCATATGGTATTTACATAAATGGCTGTATTGATAGCTTCAGTCATCACATTATGTGGATGGAGGCATACGTTACCAACAGCAATCTGAAAGTAATTGCGGATTACTATATCAACACAGTGACTTGTGTTGGAGTCACTGTGTTGGGCGTTCGCAAACGCTCCGGGCGGATCCAGGTACAGAAAATTGACATTGTGCAGAAACCACACTGACGCATTTGCTGGGGACCAAAGCTTCATCTATGGATGCAGCACCACCAATCAGTGAATAGAGTCTTGGTGGGGGGTGTAAACAATTCATTCAATTTTGGATGGACATCTTTCAAACTCTAAAGGAATATGGACATTTCACCCCTGCAGTCGACCACTTCCAGCCAGTTCCCCTTCCACAGAAGAAACAATTTCTTCCAAATCTGTATGGTTCCTCCGATGAAACAAACTCAAATATTTGCAGTGTCGCTTCAAAGTACTTAGACCGGTGACAGTGTGGTGATGGTGGGCTAAAAGACACAGTACTTTATAGTGCGTAAACTCCAGTTGAAAGTATATCCAAACAAAAGGCTCCAAATTCTCCATAACGCATAACGCACTAGTCTACTCATTCATGCACAGTAGCCTATATGCTCACCAAATTATCTCCCTTCTGTGAGAGTAGTTCAGGCTGGTCACAAACAAATACATAACAAGGGCACGAATTTCATGAAAACAATATAAAGCAAGCGTTCTAGATCCTTGCCCAAACCCATTTATTCTGAAAATTTCTGAAAAGTTTAAGAAAAATCTATCTGACTGTTAAAACGTACATTTCCTCTACTAATACATACAACATTTCAACACACAGGGTTTATCTAATAGCTCTTTTCTATTTCTACTATTACTACTCCATGGATCATCATGTATTAAATGATGTAGTATCCCTTTAAATCTGTCATTCACATAGTCCAATCCATCAGTGTCAGTGCTCCTAGTGTGTAGTCCTGCCCTCATTAATCACACAGAGGGCTGGTGTGGGCTACAATCGCACATTTGATTAGAATTGGCAGAGACACTTTGTGGAAATTTGTCCCAAACTTTATCTTGTAACGACAGGGAACTTTTCCTGAAAACCAGCACTTAACTAATCACCCCCAGCCTGTTACACACTTTCATGTCAATTGTAAGTAATTTTATTTGAGAAAAGGCAATAGGGCTTCCAGTGGTTTCATGTCTGGGTGAGTAAAAGGCCAGATGAATAATTTAAAGTTCAAGAATCTCATTTAAAATGCAACAGACTGGGTGAATATTCATATTGGTTAAATGGAAGGCCAAGGAGTAAGGACTTTGGCTAAGTGGAAAGTACCACCGATCAGACGACCACCACTCATAATTCAGCCTTTAAGATTTATAAAGAGATGCTCGCTTTGCTGAATTAAACTTTATTTGAATGAGGATGACCCTCGAACAACATAAAAACTGTTTTATTTGGATTATATACATATATATGTATTCATATGACCAACTGTGAGGTACAGGGACGCTATACAACATATACAATATAAACTATGTTAGATACGAGCTGTGCATGTTCAAATCAAATTGCCCTTTCTCATAACAATTGCAATGTTATTTATAAAAAAAGTATAATACATTACAAAAATAAAATAAAATACACACAATAGTTAAGTTGGGCTTTTGGTGTTTTGGTTCTTAATATGATTATCCAATTAGAAAGTCGAATGAGTTTCACATGAGTCTTTGGGTTGCCAGTTTTAATGCTCCAGCACCTGCAGCCAACCATGACTCAGTGCTAGTGCAGCCTCTGCAACTCCGTGAGTGAAATCTGGAAGTTCTGAGCTTTCACATGAAGCCTGTTCAGATAAGAAGAATGTGCATATGTCCTCTATATGCAGGTTTAGGCATTGGCAGTGGTGATTGAAATACCGCTTTTAAACCAGAAAGAGGATAGGCTACATATAGTTCCTTTAAATAATGGTAAATGCACAGAGTCAAGTGATAAAAAAATAAAACAGAGCCATATTAAGTTAATATAGTATGGTGCTTTTTTGTGACTGGGACAATGATGAAAAAGTATTACGTTTGCCTCATGTTTCAAAGATGATAAGCTACAGCAAAATCTAAAATAACACGATAAGTAGCTCTTTGACTTGGCTTGGCTTAATAACATTAATTAAAATGTCTCAAATGATAATACAAATTTAATTATAGACTCTTGAAGCCAGTGAAATTTGTCTTTGTAAAAATAGATCAGATATGACAGATTAACAAATGGCACTCATGAGAATTTGTTGAAAGATAGGAAAATAAATGTGCAAGATTGCAGAATGTGCCACTCATTTTCTCAGCCAATATACACAAGTAAGCATCAGAATATGGCCACTGACTGAAAATGCTTTCTTCAGTATAGTGGCTGCTATAAAGTGGGATGTATTTGCAGGGGAAATGGTCAATAATAGTGAGTTTGTGTTCCAAGTTTTTATCAACCAGGGTCTACAGACTAAGCTCTGGAGAATCAGCCAGGTAGAGGTTGCCATGTGTGTTCCAATTCAAAATAGTTTATATATTGAATAATAAATAAACTAGCAGGATGCCTAGTGCAGCACAATAGCATATAGTAAATGCCCATGATGCTATCAGATATGTTGCATTGATGTAGCATTGGGTTTGGCATTTTATTATTGCAAAGGTTCCTACAGAGTTTAACCACCAGAAAGTCAGGGTACGTTCACACTTCCACACACCACATCAAAATTGTGATGAAACTGAGAACCTGGAGCTAAACCTGGACTAGACCAGGGCTAAACAACTAGACCAGGACCAAACCACGTCCATACAAGGACAAAACTGGGTTAGAAAACAGGACCAAACCAGGAAATGTGAATGCACCCTAATCTCATTGATAGTAGAGTCCTGATTGGTCAACCCGATTCAGAGGGGTTGAAACAGAACACTGGGAGTAAATAACCATTTTGATTAACTGTATCATAATTGTATACCAAATTCTAACAGAAAATGGGAAACAACTCTTTTAATTTAAAATAATTTATTCGCAAAAAATCTGAAAATTAAGTGTTAAATTCTCAAAATTATTGCTTTGAAGACTTCACAGTCAGCCCTGGTGCCACCGTTGGGGCACCCTATGTGTGAAAAATCTTTGGACACGCCCCTGATAGGGTGAACCTGCAAACAGTTTAAGGTCCCACACTGTCTATGGGAATTGGACATTCTTGCAAATAGGAGCGCAGTTTACTACTATGGCAACACACACCCTGTTCTACCGTGATTGGATTATGGATTACACTTCCTCGCTTCATTTCACAAACTCTAATTACCATTACACAACATTGATTGGCAATTTAAATACAGCTCTCTTCTTCCAATTGAAATCAATGTATTTAAAGTGGCGCAGTGGTATTGTCCTGGCTGTGTATGGGCATATTTTCCAGACTACATTTGCCACTGTGGCGAGTTACAAAGTCCATTTATTTTGTCTGCTTCCGTCTCCATGTGTGATAAGGTGGCCATTTGGTGTGGGCCATTCAGTGGGAGTCTATCAGCTGTCCGATCGGAGCACTTTGGAAATGGGTGGTGCAGCGAGTAAACGTTCCCTCTCCCCTTACTTGGCCCCGTCATTCTAGAGCTCAATTAGACCCCATGGGTGTCTAATCTGAGTCTCCTTTTAGCAGGCGCTTGTGGGCACCTTGACTGTCTGTGACCTTCCCTATCAGCCCCTGTCTGCCTTGATGAGACACACACACAGTTGGAAAAGCGTATCTGATTAATCACAATTACAACACAATTATGCCCCAATAACATGAGAGCATCTGGGTTGGTGTGTGTGGGTATACAGCTGAGTGCCTCTTAAAGTCTCCAAGCATATTAAGATTACTTGGCCCATTTCATACAAAGAGTAGGGTAATAGTTATGGCAATCAGGGGTATGTGATTGTCAAACTGTGAAAGGAGAAAAGGTTTTCTTTTTTCTTTTGTTTGTTTTTCTCTTAGTTGGACAGCTAATCAGCTCTCATCCTTAACAGTTGTAGCACATGATTTTCATACAAGTTCGCTAGTGAAACAATGTGCACTGTGCACACCTAATTTTAATACATTTATTTTTATATTTATTGGCATCTCCAGTAACGAAGTGTAACTGGTATCACCAATTCCACTTTGTTATTGGTGAGGGGTCTTAGTTTTGATATTTTTTTCAGACAAAATTATTACATTTTTGATCCCCTGAACATCATCAAGTCTCACATGGGGGTCTAAAAACGATTAACCTGACCAAAATTTATAAAATGGGCATCAAGAGAATGTCCGATGCCCACTGACTGAACAGCACCGTCTAGAAGGGGACATTTACAAGAGAGGAGACAGGCAAATTTAAAAAAAAAAAACTTGGAACAGTGATAGAGCTCAGTGAGACAAGACTAAGTGAATTGAAGCACTGCCCTATGATGAAAAGGAAGTCAGCCATATTGGATCAATGCCACTTTGACTGCAATTTTATTTTAATGAACTAGTCCAAGGTTTTTGATCCAAATGTTTAATTCTGTGTGTCCTGAGTTTTGTCCTGGGACTCAGTTGGGCTGTGGTCTCACTGAGCTGCTGTCAAGCTGCTCTTGAATGCTTGTTTTCAGGAGATTCATTGTCAGTTAAAATGTCATTAAACATCCTCAGGACTTAATTTTAGTCAGTTTTCTTCTGACGTCATGTTTTGCACATCTTCCCAAAGTCTCTGACTGTCATTGGACCTCAGTGAATTCTGGATTCTCCAGTTCCTCCTCTGAGTCTGTGTCTATGGAGTTTGAGTGGACTCTGGAGTTGAGAATCAGAATCAGAATCAGAATCAGAAGACTTTTATTGCCATAGTCTGTGAACACAGTTCACAAACTAGGAACTTGATGCGGTGAAAAAGTGCAACATAAACACACTGAATAAATACAAATACAAATACAAATAAGGGCATGCACAAAGTTAAAAAGATATGCTTAAAAAAGTCAAATGAAATACTTAAAGGGAGAAAATATGTACAACAGCAGCATCAGAACAGTGCAGCACAGTGCAGCAACAGTGCAGGCTGCCTCTTTCAGTTAAATGTTTTCACACAGATCCTCTTTGTTCCTAGTTCCTTTGGGTTCTGGTCCTCCTCTGGACTCTTGGGGTTGTCCAGAGGGTGGGTCTTCTCTGGACTCTTCATTGGACTGTCTTCATCATCTGGAGTTTATAGTTTCTCTGCCTCCTCTTGGTCCTGGATCTCAGACAGAGTTTCTAGGTTCTCTGAGTTTTCCATCAGACCTTTGAGGATGTCCAGTGTCTCACCCAGACTTTGGAGGCCCTCAGAGCTGTTGCTTGAAACAGGCTCATTTTCAAGATTTATAAATACCTTCAGAGGAGAGGAAAGGACATCAGTAGAGGTCTCCATTAGCCTCTGGAGGGTTATGTACAAGAATTTGCAGAAAAGACAACTAACTAAATAAGTCAATATGTTTAATAATATTTCTAATTAATGTGCTCTCAATTGAAATGTGACCTCCGACCTAACCTGCTGGCATGTATCTCTACATCTGTAAATGAGTTCCAGTCAGTGCTCCAGACTAATGTTCATGCTGTGTGTTCTTTCGTCTGATGTGAGTAAGTCATCATGGAGGCTCACATTGGGCAGCTGCACTCTGACAACAGAAATATCAGTAAATACTGACTGAAATGGGGGTCCCAGCATGCCTCTGGATATACAAAACTGATGACAGCACTAATTTAAACTGTATACAACAATCATTATTAAAATAACAACTGAAAATAAATAATTGCATTTTTTTATTTTTATTAATTATCATTATATTATACCTGGACCCCCATTGCTCCCTCTGGAACCACCACTGTTCACCGCTTGAACAAACCTGCTGTGTACCCTCCTAAAAATAAATACATGTGGATATTAACAGTGCACTAAAGGGTTTGTGAGAGCAAGGGATGAGGTAGACAGATTTAAACTTCTTCCTTTTATGCTGTGACAGTAGGTAACCCAGCTTCAACTTATTTCAACCTAAAACTAAGAGTTTTTTTAGGGCCGGAGATAGTGGCACTTTGACTTGGCGGAAGTTTAAATACTTCTTAAACACAGCAGGGGCAACTTCACACATCTACACATCTTTTTTGCAACAGATGCAACAATGTGACTTGGCGTGCCACAAGGACTATGTATAAGACATATTTCAATTTTATGGTTTGAAGTCTTGTTTTATGTTGGGAAGCTTTTCAAGTCAAATGTCAAAATATATTTCAACATGTCAACCTGAAGCTGTCTTCCCACTTGCATAGCAAAACACTGGTTGCCACTGTTTTTGCTAGAAATTAATGTTACCTGTGCATTAAAACATCTGTTGGATTTTTTCTTTTCAATTTATTTCTCAAGTCTACTATTCCAGGAATGCTTACACTTGCCAACTCACAAAGGGTAGTGGATCAATTCCCTCTACAAGTAGTGGAACCAATGTTTTAGTCTCTTTTGGCAATACATTCTCTGGTGCGTAAGGTATAATTCATGGTGATTAAGTTGTAAATGCAGAATTGTTATTAAATGGTCACTTCGTACCTTTATAAAATGGTTAAATAAAAAAACTTTACAATGGTATTTTAACAACACATTATTCATTAGGGTTGGTGACACTTTGATCAATCATAATTTTCTATTAAATCTGATTTTGCCTTATTAAAAACTAATTAAAATGTTTTTCAAAATTAACTAATAGACACATCAAAGACATATAGTTATGTTTTGTTTCATTCACACATGTTTGAGTAACACTGTATTATTAGTCTGTCTACATCTCCAAAGCTCAAAATGCTCTGTTCCACCTTGTGATGTTGTGATAGTTTTCAAGTTAACAGCTCCTTTTACCTTTAATTCAGTAGAGAGTGGCAACTCCAGGGCAGAAATGATTCAAATGATTCTAGTGAAGGTGTATGAAGTTTAAAAAAGATAGCGGAGCACTTCCTTTATCACTGCATGAGATCACCAGGTGGTCTCTTTAAATAACAACAACAACAACAACAACAACAACAACAACAACAACAACAACAACAACAACAACAACAACAATAATAATAATAATAATAATAATAATAATAATAAATACATAAACAAATACATTCTTCCTCCAAACTCTGCTCCAGACTACTATAGTCTTGACCTGGCCAAGACTCCTTGTCAACGCCTGATCTCATCAGATCTCAGAAGCTTCCAGATGCCAAACGGGGGCACTAGTGGCAAAAATTGTCATTGCGTCCATAGGCAAAGCGCTTTACTCACATTTCCTAGTATGAAAGTGGTGTGTGTGTGTGTGTGTATGAGTGTTGGTATTTATATTACATTAATTGTATTAAATGTTTTGTAGCAACACTTCAAACTAAAATACCTCACTTACCCATCTAACATTAACATAAAACCACCCCCTGATAGTACAAGCAAAAAAGCCCATTCCAAAATAGCAATCAAGCTTCACCAAACAATATGTAATTTTTGAAACTGGATGAAACAAAACAAAACATCATATCACTGTGCTAAAGTAACATTGAACAGGCAGGTTAGGACAGACTGTAATCCTCCCATTTGTTTACGAAGCCTGGGTTTTCCATTACAGTCACAATCAATCAGGGCCCCCCGCTCATTTAAATGGATGGCACCGAACCATGTGGGAACAAAACATCACCCAAGGACACCTATTATTAGATATCTGTAATTGTGGCGGCTGCTCGTTCCATCACAACAACAGTGACACAATGAAAAAGGAAACTGACAAGCATGCATTTTCACAATCTCCACAACACTGAAAAAGTCAAAGTTATGTGCATGTCTTTCAGAATATTAATACGTTTAATTAAGATGAAGGAATTAGTAAAGTGCACTTGACTTACGGCTTAATATGGAAGACACATAAAAAAGATATGGCTGAGGTCTGGAGGTCTATCGTGCACTAAAAATAATTCATTCTTGAACTTGCAGCCACAAGCGCAATGCAGTTTTCAGGCGGCTCTAACTCTTAGGGTGAACAGGGGTGAGCAAGGGTGAACAAGGGTGAACAGGAGTGAACAGGGGTGAACAGGGCTTCTGTGATAGACTGGACTTGAGGCCCAAATGTGTTCCCACCAGGATTCTCCTTCCAGGCAACTTTGTTATTCTTTTCTGTCAATTTTTAGTCTGTTTTCTTTTTGTTATCATATTCAGCAGATAAGTGAATATAATATGTAATGTATTTTATCAAGGAGGGGTGGAATAATATTTGAATAGCAGTAAAATGCATTTGGCTTTTGAAAACATTGCTATACAAAGAGTAAACTGCAAGCCTCTGATGACTTTCTTAAATGGCAGTTATCTGTTTTTGCAAATGAACGCTTCAAGTTTTGATGAATGTTATGTTTTGATGAATGTTATGTTATGTTATGTTGGGGTGTGTCCCCATGGAGATGTTATTGGAATGTTCAGTATGATATTAAACGTATCTAACTCCATGGTCATAACCAGGTTATGTCACCAGGCCAAGTTACTGGTCACATCTGTGGAAAACAGAGCCCACTCACAGAAGAATGCATTTTTTTCAAGGTAGTTTTGAGCAATAAAACATCTAACATCAGCATCAAGTTAAACTAAGTTTACATATAGTATGTTAATGCAATACTATGGAACATTCCAGGCAAAGAATAACATTCCCATGGAGATAAGCTGGTGGAGGACTCTCCTCAAGAAAAGTTATATGTGCACCTTTATTTTCTACCCTTCAAATAGATTAACTGGCATACAGTATACAGTGAGAATCTCTCCATAGTTTTATTTGCAATGCTTGTGCTTGAAAGTATATTGACAAACTGGTGGATTGTAGCTCATAAATACTTGCATAAGAAATCCAATCAAACCAAGCTGTGTGAAAAATAAAATTTTATCTTTTCTCACCATCAAAATGTTGTACAATTCTGGAGCTCTACAAAAGTTACATCTTACCATCTGGCCAGAAAATGGCACATCCCCCAGTGGCATTCAAATGGCAAAACCAATATAACAATGCCCGGCAGATTTGGCTTCTCTGAAATAGATAAGCAAAATATCATTGAACCTCCCCACTGCGGTATCACAGGCCCAACTGCTGTGAGTGTCATCTGCAGCGACCCAAACAATACCCAAAAACTCATACCAAAGTTGTGGCTAACCTTTTCAGCATTCAACAGTGTCAAGAAAAAAAATTGTACTAGATCATATTTGTTTTTTGGCATTCTCCAGTCCGATTCATTCTCCTTCCTGAAATGACTTTAAATATTTTGCACACCGCAGTGTTTTCTAATAACAAGACAAAGAAGACTGGTGAGTGTAGCATAGAGGGGATAATAGATTTATTTTGAGCCGATTGGATTTTGCCATGAAAGCGTCTGTTGCGGTTGTAATCATGGCGATGTAATGTGTAATCATCCGCAAACTTTGTCAGATGATTGCTGGCGGAAAGTCCCTGATGAGAATTTTCAATAAAACAAATATTGTATAGTCGCTGGCAGACAGCTCTTTCTATGGGGCCTGACATATTAGCGCTTCGAAAATGATCCCCTGTAGTCATTAAAAAGAAGTTTACGTTCCCATCATATTCTGCTTATTTGCAAATGGATTGTTACAATATCCAAACAAATTTTGAGCTACGGAGCGGTAATAGTGTCTAATTTTTTTTAATAACGGCTTGTCACTTTCTCTTTCATAATAGACATACAGTGTGCAGCCCACGACATTATTCACTGACATTTTCAAACTCTTTTTTTCACTTCTGATTTTGTGAAACAAAAGGGGCACTTAGTCATTATATTACATGTCACGTTATGCAGCACAACGGGCGTAAACAGTGAAAGTACATAGGCCAAATACTGCTGGCAAAATACTATTTCAGGCCAATTCATGAGTATTTGACATTCCCGACGAAAATGCATACTCTGCAGTTTGTGTAGGAGGGCAGAAAGAGTTATGGTTTAAGCCTCCAAGCAAACCTGGGGTAGATCTTAAAGGTCCAGAGATCGATAACTAATGACAAATTTACACCGATTGGGTCTCAAGAGGCATATAGTTAGTGCCAGTATGGCCTACTCAAACTGTATGGGGACTGCCAAACCTTTACCCGGAAAACTAAAACTGGACTTGCTAGAAAGGCATTGTACAATCTCATTTGCTTAATGATAGTAACAGTTTTAAAAGGTCAATAAAATCAAGACTGAACTTAGAAAGTCATTACCTGTAATAAGGCTGCTCAATTATGGATATAAATGATCACAATTATTTAAATCATGATTGAGATCACAATTACTGAAATGATTATTCGCTTAGATAGAGGGTGGGGCATCAGTGAGCCTAAAATGAAGAAAATGAATATATTAAATGAAAGTAAACGTACTCTGAACTTACTCCGCTCAAGAGTTAATGTTAATAATGATTACACAATATTGAAATGGATTAGAGAAATAATAATAGTTGATATTTTATTAATTGAACATCCTTACCTTACCATATAAGGTTACATCACAATATACAGTTCCCTTTTGGGTTTATTGCAGTCTGTTTGTAGGATCTGGCAGGAGCTTATTCAGCTTTCTTTTAGGATAATCCACTTGAGAACTAAAAACACAAAACAATTACTGACCTACTTAAATACTTCTTTTTGCAGTTATCATGTATGAGTAAGAAAAAAAGCCAGCCATATTAACACTCCTCACACAATAATTAGTATAACAAAAGAAGTTATAGTTATTGCATTGGCTGTCTGACAGATTTCCTTCTTTTGCCGACACTGCATTTGAAGGTTTTATGTTCATTTACAGCAGGTCGAGGTGATCTGTAACTAACATAATGGTGAATGATCTTCTGAGTCAGACAGCCCAATGGGAAATCCTGTTGGCTTTCTTCCTACCAGCTTTGATCAGCATCCTGGGATAGTCGAGCAGGTGTTCAACTGACTACAAACTACCTCACATGCTGCTGCACTGGCACAGTAGGCCCACGTGCTTTTTTGTGAGTATACATTGCCATTTGTTTACAGTGTTGTGAAGAAACTAAAAATACCAACCAAAAATATGCACTCCGAATACTGATTTTGAGTAAGTGCATTCTGTTCACTCCTACAACATTTGTCCAGTTGACAGATTTAACTTCGTTGTTTGCTAAGTGCATTCTAGTACAGTTGTCTACAGAATACATACTTTCCTAAAATCAAATGAATACATCATTGTACTTGGCCATGCTATTTAGCCCTCAAACTGTGAGGTATTTGTAAGAAAAATAAATCACTGTAATTTTTTTCTTCTTTAGTCAGTGATGAAAAATGCATCACAAATGCTGGAACAAACATAAAGCTGTTTTAATCCTATGACACCATTTTGCACTATAATATTCAGTGTTCCAAAATACATTTTAATACAAGTATTCAGTATTCAGTAACTACATTTGAAAGATTCCTCCCAACACTGTTTACCCACGCCATAAGAATAAAAGGACACTTAAGTTGCACATTGTTTCCTGCTAAATGCCTGTTATCAAAGTTACACACAGCGTGGCTTAGCTCCAACCCTAATTACTGTCTTAATAAAATTGATCCTGTAAACAAAAGACAAATATGGAGACGGCTGCAGCAACAGCAGAAAACATATGCACTTATAATCCAGCAGTCTGCTTTGGAGGCCATGACAATTTGAGTCAATCGCTTTGAAAACAAGGCACTATGTGGGAACAAACAAGATGTTTGCACTTAACCTTTTTAAGGCATCGGCTACAAATGAGATTACATTTATCACTATTATCCAACAGTCACATCTTATGAGAAAGGTTAGTGAATAAACAAAACTATTCAATTCCTGAGCACAATGATTTGATTCAGTTGGGTCTGTGCCAGCATCTATAAGTGAAGTTACCATTACGGACAAACATTATGCATTCTTATGGCTTTAATTATCTTTTAAACATGCTTTTGGTCACCTTGAGATAGGTATTTCACATTTTTAACTTAATAACATTAACAGACTTTATAGGGAATGAACAGTGGGAAAAATAAACAAATGAAGCCCTTAGGCAATGTGGAGGCTATGCTAATAGAGCCATGTGTTTGTTCTGAAAACAATTTGACTGCAGAATGAGTCCAGAGATGGCTTATAGGTTTAAAAGTCCAGATTTTTACCTGTGACCCAACAATTTGGGTAAAATGTGAGAATTTTTTGAGTTTGCAGAGAAGACAGCCTTGGATTAATGGATTAATGAAGCATAAATTAAGCAAAATACAACTCCATGTATGTATTTGATGAAGGGACAACAGTATATATAACATGATTAAAAGCTCAAAAAGGTCAATTTTGCATAATATGTGTCCTTCAAAGCCAGGTACTTCAAATGTGCACTCTGAAAATAGGTGCGTAGTTGAAACTACTCTTTCAGGTTGATGATCAATAAGATATTTTATAACTAGCTGTAAACAGTATGCAGATGGCTGCCTTTGACACTTAATATTGTTTTTATGAAATCTTCTGCGGAGGCTAATGTATTTACAAGCACATGTATTTGCTGTATTTACTAAGTACAAGTATCCTACATTGAAAAGGATAGTACTGAATCTAGATTTAGCATAGCATGGCTATGTGAACAATAGATCTGCTTTGTATGGTCATAACATGTGACAGCTTATTTATGTATCTATGAAATGTGTGTAGGCAGCACGGTGGCTGAGTGGCAACACTCATGCCTCACAGCAAGAGGGTTTGGTTCGATCCCCGGGTCGCCCAGGCCTTTCTGTGTGGAGTTTTTCATGTTTCTCCCCGTGTCTGGATGGGTTTCCTCCGGGTACTCCGGTTTCCACCATCAACCAAAACATGAACGCCCTTCGAGACAACTGTTGTTGTGATTTTGGGCGTTACAAAAATAAAATGAATTGAATTGAATTGAAATCTCCATAAAAATCATACTTTAGGATCATTGTGGCCTACTAGGATCTTCAAGTTGACCATACTAAAGCCAGATGAAATGACTTATACACTTCAATGAATCTCATTGTGGTCCAAGACTCCCAGTGGTAATGTTATGTAATACACCAAATTATTCCAGCCAGTGTCACAAATGAAGAGAAACAAATGGAATAGAACACTGAGGCTCATTATTTGTTGGCTGCTTTGCTTACTTGTATTGCCAGCTTATACCACGGAAGTCTGGCTACAAATACAGTTTGACACTGTACACAAGGCCTCTGCTGACTTCAGAATATCAGACTGTGTACATTTCACACTATAGATTACACATTAGGTTGACAAACTTCAGGTCCAAACATGCTTACCATAGAAAACTAATTGAACAAAACAGTATTCTATGACTGTATTCTGTAATGTTTTTGCCATTTTTTTCAACTGCAAAAGAACATCAGTGTAAGGCCTCATTCATCCTGGAGTGTTCCAAGATAGAACAGATTTCAAATGGTATCATCTGCGCAATGGTTTAGAAATCACAACTTCAGCTGCCATCCAGAAGTCATCTTAAGTGATCTCAAATCTTAAGATACTGGTCTGATGAGGTCCAGGCAAGTTTCAGGCAAAACTCTACTCCTGGGGCAGAAGTAACTGAGCCCCTATCTCCTTAGGGCAGTATGAACTCCAGCTCGTCAGTCTAGTACCTTCAGAGCAGGGCTGGGCCATATGGGAAAAAAATAAAAATAAAAATTATATATATATATATATATATATATATATATATATATATATATATATATATATATATATATATATATATATATATATATATATATATATATATATATATATATATATATATATATATATGATTTTCTTCTCTATATTGACCAATCTCGATTTTCGATTCAATCTTCTTCTATTTTATTGAAAACATAGATTGGGGACTTCAGGTATAGAGAGCAGATTTAGCAGATTCACTAGATTTATTTTGTGCTGATAGGACCAATAACTCCTGAGAAATCCACATTTGGAATGAGTTTGTAGAATATATTAAGCCGTGCATTACCTATCCACAGAAACACATGCACATGCGCTAAATTAGGTCTGAAGTTTCACTCATAAACAGTGACAAAATAGTCATTTTCTTTTTGTAACTTGGATTATAATATTAAGAAGCACCAGAGGAGAGAAAGAGGAGAAAAGGTGAGGAGCTGTGGTTGGATCAGAGAGAGGGAGGAGGAGCAAGGGCAGACGGCACGGCACAGAGACAGAGAGAGACACTGGACGCCGCGCACAGAGACAGAGAGAGACACTGGACGCCGCGCACAGAGACAGAGAGAGACACTGGACGCCGCGCACAGAGACAGAGAGAGACACTGGACGCCGCGCACAGAGACAGAGAGAGACACTGGACGCCGCGCACAGAGACAGAGAGAGACACTGGACACCGCGCACAGAGACAGAGAGAGACACTGGACAGCGAGACAGAGAGAGACACTGGACACCGCGCACAGAGACAGAGAGAGACACTGGACACCGTGCACAGAGACAGAGAGAGACACTGGACACCGCACACAGAGACAGAGAGAGACAATGGACACTGCGCACAGAGACAGAGAGAGACCCTAAACACCACACACAAAAACAGAGAGAGACACTGGACACTGCACACAGAGACAGAGAGAGACACTGGACACCGCGCACAGAGACAGAGAGAGACACTGGACAGCGAGACAGAGAGAGACACTGGACACTGCGCACAGAGACAGAGAGAGACACTGGACACCGTGCACAGAGATAGAGAGAGACACTGGACACCGCGCACAGAGACAGAGAGAGACCTTAAACACCACACACAAAAACAGAGAGAGACACTGGACACTGCACACAGAGACAGAGAGAGACACTGGACACCGCGCACAGAGACAGAGAGAGACACTGGACAGCGAGACAGAGAGAGACACTGGACACCGCGCACAGAGACAGAGAGAGACACTGGACACCGTGCACAGAGACAGAGAGAGACACTGGACACCGCACACAGAGACAGAGAGAGACAATGGACACCGCGCACAGAGACAGAGAGAGACCCTAAACACCACACACAAAAACAGAGAGAGACACTGGACACTGCACACAGAGACAGAGAGAGACACTGGACACCGTGCACAGAGACAGAGAGAGACACTGGACAGCGAGACAGAGAGAGACACTGGACACTGCGCACAGAGACAGAGAGAGACACTGGACACCGTGCACAGAGATAGAGAGAGACACTGGACACCGCGCACAGAGACAGAGAGAGACACTGGACACCGCACACAGAGACAGAGAGAGACACTGGACGCCGCGCACAGAGACAGAGAGAGACACTGGACGCCGCGCACAGAGACAGAGAGAGACACTGGACGCCGCGCACAGAGACAGAGAGAGACACTGGACAGCGAGACAGAGAGAGACACTGGACACCGCGCACAGAGACAGAGAGAGACACTGGACACCGTGCACAGAGACAGAGAGAGACACTGGACACCGCACACAGAGACAGAGAGAGACAATGGACACCGCGCACAGAGACAGAGAGAGACCCTAAACACCACACACAAAAACAGAGAGAGACACTGGACACTGCACACAGAGACAGAGAGAGACACTGGACAGTGAGGCAGAGAGAGACACTGGACACTGCGCACAGAGACAGAGAGAGACACTGGACACCGCGCACAGAGACAGAGAGAGACAATGGACACCGCACACAGAGACAGAGAGAGACAATGGACACCGCGCACAGAGACAGAGAGAGACACTGGACACCGCGCACAGAGACAGAGAGAGACACTGGACACCACGCACAGAGACAGAGAGAGACATGGGACTTTTAGTCAAATTGTACAGATTTAAGTCAACACTTGTGAAACGCAAGGACACCTGAAGAAACATAAGGAGCCTTG
The DNA here is from genome assembly GCF_009829125.3 of Periophthalmus magnuspinnatus. Lineage (NCBI taxonomy): Eukaryota > Metazoa > Chordata > Actinopteri > Gobiiformes > Gobiidae > Periophthalmus > Periophthalmus magnuspinnatus. The sequence continues at coordinate 806,509 of NC_047140.1, read as the reverse complement.
TAGCCTGTAGCCTTGACCCAGTCAAGGCTACAGGCTACAACAAGAGAGCACAGAATTGGCTGTGGATTGGCTGTAGATTGGCTGTAGACCTAATGATTAAAATGTGCTTGCCTTATCATCAAGATTGACCAAAGTTTAGATTGCAGTCTATCGACCTTTTGATTTTTGGAACAGCCCGACTTCAGAATGAAAAACTTCCGGATGGCAGCCAAAACAGCAACCTTTGAAACCTATTCTACCATATAAAAAGATCATCAAATTACTGTTCTATGTTTTTTATAGAACAGAACAAAAAATGTCAATGTGGACATGTTGTTTATCTTTCTAGTTATAAGACTGTCAGAGGAACCAAAAATCCTGTTTATTCTCTGTTTACTTGAGTTAAACTTATGACCACAATTTCAAAGTGCAAACGGCGAAAGTTTTAATCTAAATCTCACTCCCACAAACCCTTTGGCACATTGATAATATACACATATATACATTTTTAGACACATGCACATCTTTTTGCTGAAGTGAATATAGAGCGGACGCCTAAAGTCAGTCAAACAGAGTGCTGCTTACTACAAAGCTGATGAGAGAAAGAAAATACTTTATTATTAACTGCTCATTTTGTCACATAAGTACGCACAGCCCAGTTAGCAGCAGATAGCTCCTTTGCTAACTCATTGGCACAGTCATGGGGTGTTTGCAGACAAATGGACACGAGCATGGCAGCTTTCACCACTCGTTAGCTAAGGAGCAACCTCAGCTTTAGCCCCTGGAGTGGAGCCAGGCCTCTCTGCTGAGTCAGGCCCACACGTGTACACTGTGTAGGGGTTAGCGCAGGCCAGCCACATCCGCAATCCCTACCTCAATGTCAAACACTGTACCAAGTGCCATTGACGGCATTTTGGAAAGAACTCACCTGTGGGCTTCAAGTATTGACTGAGATGGTTTTGTAAGCTGACCAGTCACAACCTAAATATATTCCATGTTCGTCACAAAATACAGAACTTACATATATGCTAAAATGAACCCCAAGGTGAAAAAAATGCAAATCTGTAAAGCCTGCCACCATCAATGACAGGGGAGCAGCAGAAATAGCACACGTGTGGATGGCACCGTACAATTTTAGATAGCGATTTTGACAGATCTGATGGCTCAGAACATAGAGAGGTTGTTTTTCTCACAATACAGGGTTCAAAAATGACTGTGACAGCATGTGCTACAGCTTCTGAATTATGAAAACCGCACAGCAAAAGTATGCCAGGCAGGTTTGTGAACAGAAAAAAATGTATTATATGTCTTCTCATTTATTATTTTTTTCAAGCATTTATTGGTAGAAACTGTCCACTTCCACTACTCCCTTCTCTGTGCACATGATTTTTTTTGTTTTGCGTGTGGAATGTACAATGGTAAAATGTATGTGTTATAGATTAATCCAGCTGGCAAACGAATATTTTAACTACTGCTTCCACTCTGTGATGAAATGTTCTTAAATATGATCTGCAAAACATTTCATGCACCGGTGACTATAGCTCATGTCATGTGCCATTATCCATAAACGTGTAGACTATTTTTACATTATACATTAGGACAAAGTTGAACTGAAGAGACATGTACAGTCACAGAGCTCATGTGCCTTGTACATGTGTGACGCTGTTTAAATAACAAGGGCTGCATGATGTTTCACTTAACAAGGGGAAAGTCATGCATTGTTCATTAAAATTATAAATAAATGGAACTCTCTAAATCTATTTTAGTTACTGAAGACATTGGACACTCCATTTTTAACAAACAGCCATTTTTAACAAAACTTTAAAAAGACATACAAATAAAGATTGTTTTTTAAAAAAAAATACCATGTCATTATTTTATGCACCAAATTCTTTTGGATGTAGGATTTTCCATCTGCTTGTCAGGAGATTTGATTTATTCGCCTTGAATGTTCGACCTCAGTATGGCATTAAAATGATCTTTCATAATTAGTTGCATTTTCAGCACCTTGTTTTGAATGTGCATTTTGAACATGGGTATAAGTACAAGAGGTGGTTGGACATTTCTCTTCTCTGGCGTTGCCCGCAGGGAGAGGTGGCGGGGTGGTGTGGGCTTGCTTATTGCCCCACAGCTCAGCCGCCACCTATTGGCATTCACCTCAGTGAATGAGAGGGGAGCAGTTTCAGGTCGGGGACAGGTCTCTCACTGTCGTGTAGGCCTACGGGCCAAACAGCAGTGCAGAGTACCTGGCCTTCTTGTAGTCCCTGGGAGGAGTACCAAACAGTGCACCGAATTGGGATTCCGTTGTTCTACTGATAGTTGTTGTCATCCAGTGCTTGGAAGATGTCTGGGTATCCATATGAAGGGGGAAATACTGGGATATGTGCTTTTTTGTTGGCACCAAAGCTTGTCAGGGTATCTTAGTAGGTCCCACGTATGGTTCAACTGTGCCGTACAACATTTCAAAAGTTGCTTCACTCATTGGAAAATGTTTCAGCCATAAGTTTGGCATAAAGTGCCTGGCCACCACAACCTCCCAAAATGTCTCTTTCCTCTCCCCCAAGTCTACGGTGAAGTTGTTGGCCTGAAACTGAACTGCCCGCACAGTTTCCATCCGATGTCTTCTCCTCGCTGCATTTAATTTGGCAAGTGCAAGCTATGCCATCAACAAATTTGTAATTTATCCAAGCAAAAGTAAAGTATTAAAGTAAAGTTTGTTGCTGTGGTCACAGACTCTCACTCGAATGCCTTGATGGAAATGCCTTTATATGCCCTTTTTGTTATTCTATCTGCTTATTCCACTTTTGGAATTATGCACATTTTATATGGGAGGAAACACAGTTATGAAAGAATACCAGATAGATAGTTCTATATTTAGATCCAAGACATAATATTTTAAATTAAAATATCATTTTCAGCTTGAGTTCAGCTCAAATCAGTTCATTGCAGTTGATTCGCCTGTTTACTTTAGCACATTTAAAGAGCTCAGTCGGCGACAATAACACAGGTCTGTCTCCGATTATCAGCCCAGGTTCAGAGGTGGGTTTTGTTTTAAGTGGATTTCACACAGTGGGTGGTGTACAGTAGAAAGGAAGTGTGTGCCTGTCCCCTGTGTGTACTTGTCCTCTGTGTGTGCCTGTCTTCTGTGTGTGGACGTACACACGTCCACCTACTCACAGACAACCTTACAAGGAGCTGATAGAGTCAGAGAGAGACACACAGACAGACAGACAGACAGACAGAGAGAGAGAGAGACAGCAGTTTGAAGCAAAAAGGATACGCAAAGGCTGAGGTGCAATGTCAGAATAACACCAAATAAAAAAAATGTGATATTTAGGTTGTCACTGGTTTATCACATTAGTAGAGTTCGTAGAGAGAGTTAGTAGAGAGATTAGAGAAAGGGTAGAGAGAGTTAGTAAAGAGTTAATAAAAAGAGTACAGAAGCAGTAGAGAAAGCTAGTAGAGAGAGTTAGTAGAGAGAGTAGAGAGGGAGTAGAGAGTTAGTAGAGGAAGTTAGTAGAGAATTAGTAGACAGAGTTAGTAGAGAAGTTAGTAAAGAAAAAGTTGATTTTTTTTCTGATTCCTGAGTGTTGCACAGTTTATAGAATTAGGAATCAAATTTCGTTAAAAAACAGTTTGTTAGCCGTGATTCATAACTAACTAAAACAAACACATTTTCATCTAAAATTGAAACGTAAAAATACAATGTTTGTGGAGTTGTGTTTTAAAATATATTCAAAAATATATATTCAAGTGTTACAGACAAAGCTGATCAAAACAAAAGCAATATTCATTACTTGAAGGAAGTAGTATTGATACTGTAAAAAAGTCCATGAAAAGCACAAAGTTGGAACACTGGCCAATAGTTTTCTGAATGATGTTAATCTACCCACATTCCTGGCCAGCTGTCGCTCGGCTGGCCTGGGAACACCTTGGGGTCCCACAGTAGGAACTGGAGGATGTGTCTGGGGTGAGGGAAGTCCCTGCTTAGACTTCTACCCCTGCAACTGGGCCCCGGATAAGGGGAAGAAAATGGATAGATGAATGGATGGATGGGTGTTAGTCTAGACAAGAACAAAAGACACATGCTAAATCTACTACTTGTTTTGTAATGTCTAAAAAGGAGAGTTTGTCTATCACTGTGGAATCAAACTCAGTATCGATCTTGACATTTTAGTATCGTGACAATACTAGAATGTGTATATCAGTAGGTTTCAGTGACAGTACTAATGTGATTTTGAGGACCTTTGACAACCTTTGAGAAAATATGTGTATTGATTAATTGCTATGGCAACAACCCTGATTTCTCATCATTCTGTATGTCTTGTGCTGCTCTATTTTATTTACAATTCACATTTCAGTCTTAACATTTTTTGTGGATTATAAAATGTAATATGAAGCATAGACTCCATCATTAGAATCCATGTCCCTGGACCATACAGTGTCCTTCCTGGGTATATTATGAAAGTCCTTCTTGGTGGAGCGATGCTTGATGAGCACAGTTAATTAGCGGCTCTGGGGTTTATGTAATGTTACACCCTCTCTGTCAGGCCAGATTAGCTCAGTACAAAGGGGAAAAGGCCACGAACAAGCAAATGAACAAGGGAAATGAAGAAACACATTGCTTCCAGCCCGGCTAACTACCAGGCCGTGAAACCCTCTCCCAATCCCGTTCACATCCAGCTGGAGCCAAATTGAAAGCAAATACATTGCCTTTGGAGAATATGTGAGTGCGTTTCACAGAGATCTTATAAAATGATTCTGATCACAGGTCCATGCAGATCGGTGTACTTTTTGTTACACTCCCAAAATGGCTTCTTGCACTTACAAAATATACTTGGAAGCAAAACAAAAAGAAATGCTTTGGTTCATCTGCATATTCACAAGTGCGTGGCAAGGGCGGACGCTATCTCACTTCTTCTTTGACATAGATAGCAGGTATTACATAGTAGCAATTCTGAGGCCAGTGTTACAACACAATTTTATCTTAAAGCGACTGTACCCATTTTTTTCATGTAATTAAGTGACATTGTTATGCCTCAGTACAGCTATATTCTAAAAGCAGCTCCTAGGTTCAAAATCAGACTGCTGTGTGCTGTCTGCTTTTAATTATAAAGTGTTTTTTTATTATCAGTGAACCAGGAAGTAAGGCTGGTGCGCTGTTAGTATCCTCCTAGGACCTGGCATTCACATATGTGGACAACACATTTTGGGTTGTCTAGGCCACAATGCAAATTTTTAGAAGAAGACTGTTGAGAATATCTTTTTTTAATTAATTTATTAATTTTTTGTAAAGATATATGCCTTCCTGCTCCTGTCAGCAGCAATTCACATGAGAGACATTGTTCCAAGAGGCACAATTGTTGTTTCTCTTTCTTTCTTTTTTTTACATTCAGGAAAAATGTTTTTGTTTTTTTTTTTGTTTTTTTTTTTTGCAAATCAAGCAAGTCACAACACATTCCTGTTGGAAAACGGGCATGGCAGTTGAATTGTGTAGTAGGTCTGTAGAGATTTTCACACGCACATGCGAGGACATGTCAAGAACTGTTGAAGTTGGAAGTCTATAGACTCACTGAAATGAGTCATCCAGGACAGAAGAACAGTGTCAAGGGTTTTATGCTTTTACATACGTCCTCACTGCAACCACGTCTTCCATAATGCATTTTACTATCAGTTTCCCATCTGTGATCTCCCGCTCTATACAGGTCTCTTTGCCATCCCAGGTCTGTTTCTGGATAAGTTTACCATTTTCCAGTGTCATCACAGTCTTTGTATGCCTGTCATCTGCAGTGGTTTCATCAAACTGCTCACCGAGTTTGAACTTTATTTCAGTAGTTTTAAACGTGCTTTGAGACTTCATGCACACAACTCCCTGCTTGTCCACAGATATTATCAAATCAGGTTTGACAATGTTGCCCATCTTCAGAATTGCCAAGTTCACACCAAGTGCCTCCATGTATTCGTCAAAGTTCTTACTCTCATTCAGCTTCCAAGTCCCAACAAACGCTTCAAACATCTTTGCGACCTTGGTGTGTTCTCCTCAGACACCTGCAGAGCAACTACACGAAACTTTATCTCATTCAGGACAAATGTTGCTGTGTTCAGGGTCTTAATAAATAGTTTTTGCAAATCATTAATCATCAAATGTTTTATCAAAATGATTGAAATGTCCACATAAAAGGACATTTGTTTTACATCACTTTTCTCAGAAACTACATACTGTAAAATTATAATTCTTTATTTTTACACTCATCAGGTCCCAATCAGCCCAAGTATCAAAGAGAAATTAATAAAGCATGTTATGCAAGAGCTTGGGTCTTTTAAGCTAGTTATTATTAGAATTACCTTTAAATCTAAGGGCCTCTCCTTCTCCCATTTTTTCCCTATTGTGTATCACCAACCTATTTCATTTTTTACTACTAAATCAAGCTAAAATAAATGATAATTGTTCTAGATTTTTGTCCCCGTCGAATTCTGATCGTACCTGTTAGAGTTCCTTGTCTTTATATAAGTTGTGTTGCTACAGTGAGTAATACTTCAGTTTTATTGCATTGCTGCAAATAGAAGCTGTTCACATTCACTTAATTGTTCAGACAGCATTGTTTGTGTCTTTGCCCATGTTTATTTATAGCCTGAAGCCCGCACTATACCGTTCATTACATAGGCGAAGAGTGGTCAGTCAAGTTTGAGGGGAAATAATATAAATTGCATTTGCAAGAACATAACTTTTTTCTAGTTCAATTTGGCAAATTGTTTTACTGTAACATTTTAGCTCCTTTTGTTTTAACTCATATTGTTAAATTATGTTGGAAGGCAACAAAGCAAAAGTAGTAATGTACTGTCCTTAAGTCAAATGTTTAGGTATTGTACTTCACTAAAGTACATTGTGAAGTGCAGTATCTGAACTTTATACTCCACTACATTTTTGAACAGCACTGAAAAGTAAAAGTATTTTTTGTTGCTGTTTGAGACCTGCAGAAACGTCTGAGGGGAAAAACAATTGATTTTTTTTTTGTTTTTACTGAACAAAATTCAGCACAAATCTTTATCAAAATCACTACCTTTTGAAGCCTTATAAGACCAGAAAATCTGCACGTGAAATACTTAGTTTTTCAACAACTATAATAACTTATATAGTCTATTATATGGCTCTAAAGTCCTACCCCTGCCTATGCTGCCTTGGAAGGGAACGTATGCCGTGTAAATGCAGGACTGAACGGGTTTTAGATTGAACATGAGCTGTCAGAGTTAGAGGGAGTGGCCCTTGCAGCAGGATCCTGAGGATAAACCTGGTATGAGGAGTCGTGCTCTGAGCTGCACACTTACACACTGTTCTGACATCTGAGGGAAGCCTGAGCCCTGGGCGTTCTGTGGAGGGCTGCTGCTGCAACATGGTTCTTCTCATACAGTAGAATTTGTGTTATATGTTGGCCAATGCTAACCACTTTCACATTGTGATGGAAATTTAAGTATATCCATGTTGTGAAGAAAATATTCTCACCATATGTCTTTGTGTAAATTCAGAGACCCAGAGCAGACATTAACATGTGTGAAGGCTCTGCCCCATCCCACAGGAAAGCCTTTGTTGTCTTACCTCACCTCGGGTGTAAAAGTTCATTATCTCATGGGTGTGAAACAAAATCTTTGAAATGTATGTAGCTTTGTCATTCTGATATAAATATTCAGAGCTCAGATGCTCGGGGGAGACTGGGGATCAGGGGGAGAGATGTTCTGAGGGAGAGACTTACTTGGGAGGCTACTGGTTTGTGGACAGGACAGGCCTGGATTCTGTCCTGTCACTATCTGCTGTAACAAAGAATGCACTTTTTATATTTCAAAACTCACCAGGCTTCACAAATGGATTACCTTTCATTTCATTCTTTCAGAATTGTAATTCTAAAACAGCATCACCACAAGTCATCATCTGATTGGTATGTTGGTTTAGAGAATTTAAAAGTGCACATTGCTACTTTTGTAGTGGAGGATCCTTCACCTGCATGTCCCAAAATCAATGTCTTGTCTTGGCTGGAATGTTCAACCAAAGCACTAACTCATCCATCAAGCATTGAAATACATGTTTTGTTATTGGGGTCACCTCCCCACAGATCTGACATGTAATTTGGCCTGGTAGCATGGAAACCTGCTTGTTTTCATAGAAATAATGCCATACTGTGGGATATTCCAGGCAAAGCAAAAACATCTCCATGGAGACACGCTAGTTATGGACCTTCCACCAGAAAAGTTGAACAGCGCACAAATTAATATCACATTTTCGCAGCTAGGCCACCATTTTGATTTCAGTGTGATTCATGCAAACCAAGTATCTTTTTGTTGCTTTGAAGAGGTGACTAAAGTCAAAAGCTTATTTTAAATACTTCACTGCAATTGGTCAAATCCACCTGTAACCCACTCTGTATTGCCAAGGCTGACCAACAGGAGGTGTTGGTGGGAAAAAGAGAACCTTGTAAATCACCACTGCCAAAACAGCATATTATATCGTAAATGGTCTTACTTTTATATAGCGCTTTTTCATCTTCAAGGCACTCAAAGCACTTTACATCAAGGAACCACTCACCCATTCACACACACATTCATACACACATTCATAAAACAGTGTACGCAGACACCTGTGCAACATCATTCATCTGTGGGAGCTGGAATCACACCGCTAATCTATGGCTCAGAGGGTCTGACCGCTCAACCAATCACAGAAATTAGATCACAATTCAATGTTTTGTTTGTTTTTTTTTTGTTTTTTTACCTAACACCAAATGCTAGTAGCCTATATAAATTGTTGTGTGACCTCATCTTCACCATTGCTCCTGTGTGTCTTATGCACACCCAGATATCTCCCCAGATAGTAAGGTATGCCCTGGTAACAAGCGGAACCCCTCGAAATAGAATATAGCGATATCTCTAAAATAAACACGCCCCATTACTTCATAGTTCCATGAATACCAAATAAAGGCGCTAAATCATATTGGGACAGCACGTAATGTTCCTGAAAATATAAAAATAGAGTGTGCCAGTGTCTGATGGTAAATGCATCGCTGCCAATCTGATACACACCTTTAGATAGCACTAGGAGGTGGCTGTGAAGCACACAATATAGGAAGTCTACAGTTCTGCAACATCTGCTTATAACCACGGGCTGCAACCTCACCCCGCCTTGAATCTACAAAGTTACTTTTAAAAGACAATCCAAGTTCAGGAGACACATAATAGCGAGTGTACTTTACAAGCCTGCTTTGGTAAAGTTAAGAGGGTACAATGTCTTTTCATTTCAATTCAATTTAGTACTACAACACTGCCTGGAGCTAAACATTTAAAAAGGTTACAGATAAAGCCTCAGAAGTACTGTACGGATTTCTTTATGTCTTTCAAACACAATCATAGCCTCAGCAGACATTTGCATGGAGATCAATAGTGTTGAAGATAATACAAGTTTTTAGTTTTTTTTTTTGTTTTTTGGGTTTTTTTTATGAATAAGTGAAGCTAAATAAGTTAAAGTTGCAGTACATGACTTTTTCTGGCATCTGTCATGTGGTTGTCTTCATTGCCTGCATTGCAATTGCATTGCCTGGAATTTTTCATAGTACTCCATTAAACTTATCTATCATCATCATCATAGAGACAACAGGCCTAGTTACAGGTTAGATCTGTGGAGCCAAGGCCCTACACTCACAGAAAGAATGTTTTCAAGAGTTTTTCATGATTGATTATAGGGTTAAGTTCAATGTCATACTATGGAACATTTCAGCAAAAATCAATGACATTTCCATGGAGACAAGCAGGTAGCGATCCCCAATTAGAAAAGTTACACAATGCATCTTTAATACATGAGTCCAAAAACATAATACTCAAAGAGTATGTTAAAATCAAATTACATTGTTAGTGGGTAACGCGATTTTGAAATAATTGCATACTATAAAAAAAACTGTACAAAGTAAACATTGTGCAACCTTCCAGCAACACACATACGTGCTAAATGCATCTCATTGCCCACTACATCATTTGGTATTGGCTTTTAGCGGCCCCCTGCACAGGTAAAGACTACGAACACCCCAAAGTACCCACTCTCCACGAAGGCCAAGCTGTGCACAGTTCACCGAAGTCCATCCAAACAACATTAGAAAACAATGGTAATGCTTTTGTTTAGCGCAAATGAACACAAATTCGATTAGGCCCAGATAGGCTTTATCATGAGAATGCTAAACTAGTTTGGGGGAGAGTCTAAGAGGACACAGAGGATATGCAATGCCCAATATGGGCTTGTAGTATTTCTCTTCCTCCTGAAATGCTCTTCCAAAGACAGACACACAATTATATTCACTTACTTTGCCGTTTTGACTTGTACAAAAGCTTAGGCAAAGTTAAAGCATCTTAAACTGTCTCATTTGAATAATCCTGGCAGTAGAAGGAGGCATTTACATAACTACAAGCTGGATTCCATTCAAGCCAGCGCATGTGTTGAAGGAGATTTGCTCCAATGGCAACAGTAAGGTGTGAAATGTCTTGATAATAGATTTGTGTACAGAACTGCTTTTAGAAATAATAATTTGATACAGCACAGTCAGATTAAGTAAATATATAAGATTTTATTCATACAAACTCAAATGTATCCATCTTGTTTATGTTTAAATGTAATGTGGAGTAATCAATTGCTGAAGAACAGAGAGGCCAAGAGACTGGCAGACATGTTCCATCAGTCAGCACGAGGGCAGCTGTGGCAACTGAGAGCAGTAAGAGTGTGCAGTGAAGGAACAACCTGTCATTATTAGAATTAACTTGCTACCTGTCTGATCAGTACACCTGTCTGACCAGTGCACCTGTCTGACCAGTGCACCTGTCTGACCAGTGCACCTGTCTGACCAGTACACCTGTCTGACCAGTACACCTGTCTGACCAGTACACCTGTCTGACCAGTGCACCTGTCTGACCAGTGCACCTGTCTGACCAGTGCACCTGTCTGACCAGTGCACCTGTCGTCGTATCTCTTCATGAATGTCCATTATGTCCAGTACATTACTAATGTGCAGAGCTGCTTTATGTGACACACATAGATTGTAGATGCATAATAATCATCACATAGATAACAATAGTACTGAAGCAGTGAACAGTAGCACATGTCATTTGCGATGTGGTTTGTATAAAAAGTAGTGTTACTAATTGTTATTGACTAAATATCGATGTCCACCCCAAATCTGTTGCCTACCCATAAAAGTCACCACACGCTACTGCATTAAACTCATTTATATCCATGGAGATTCCACAGGGCCAAATTACGCAATTGCATATCCCAGGCAAAGCAATCCACCAGTTTCAGAATGATGAAAAACTGGGACCGTGACTTGTGAGTGCAGTCAACAATTTGAAACAAAATGTTATATCTTTTCAATATGGGCAAACTCCTACAAGAGACTAGAGACCTAGAGAAAGTTGTAAAAGTTGGTATGAAATATATTTGTTTTAGTTTCGAAGCAAGTTTCTAGTTCGTGAATTTTCTTCACTGACATTTCAAGAAAACTTGTTCTAATTCTGACCTGTTATTACATGGCAGCTGTAGAGGAAGTGCTTGATAACGCGTCTCACATCTGTGACTGTGATTGAGGTAAGGGCATGATTCAAATTTCTAAACTGCAAAATGAACTCTGTGACTCGTGCTGGCTTCATCCTCCGTCTCTCTATTTTGATCAAAGCCCTGTCCAGCCTCCGTGAGTCCAGGCCGGAAGATCTCCAGATAGCTGCATAAATTAGCATCATTAATGGCAGCAACACAGCCATTTAATTGTGGCCCTTGTATTCTGGATGGCAGGCTGCCGATGAGCTGTCTCTCTCACCCTATCCCTCTTTCTTTCTATTTCTCCCTCTCTTTCTCTCTATGCAGACAAAAGGAGTGGAGATTAGCTAAGATGTTAATTTTATCGAGGTACACAGCCACTTGTCCATATAGTTAACTGCACTTGATCGGGAGTCTAATTACGAAGCAAAAGTACAAAGATGGCCACACTATTTCTTCACAAGTGCAGAGGACCTCGATGTGTCACATTGTTAGGCTAATTAAAGAAGGATGAAGTGTGGTCACCAAGAGACCGCAGGTGATGGAGTTATATAAGAATAATATTTACACCAAAGCCAATAATGGGAAATAGTGTAAAATGTAGAATTGTGGAACGTAGTGTTTGGAACAGAGTATTTTGAGCTTCAGAGATGTAGACAAACTAATAAACTAAACACTCAACATGTGTGAATGAAACAAAACACAAGTCCAGGTATGTTTTTGATGATATAACAACATTATAACATTGCTTAAAGCAGGGGTGTCAAACAGATTTTCACCGGGGGCCACATTAGCAAAATAGCTGCCTTCAAACGGCCGGATTTAGCCTAGATGTAAAAATGTGGCTGTATAACTGCTTATCACCTGATAAAATTACATTTTAAGACCATCATAGTTTACCCTGTCGAGGGCCACATGAAATGATGTGGAGGGCCACATTTGCCCCCGGGCCTTGAGTTTGACATATGTGGCTTAAAGAGTACATTTTGTGTAATATAGGACCTTTAATAAATTCTATATTGTAAAAACATTTGCATGGAGACAAGCAAGTAGCGGACCCCCTACCAGAAATGTTACTTAGTGGACCAAACATATTCTTTGATGTGCATATGAACAGAACAGCTCTTTAGGACAAAGAATAAGGAAAAAAATAAAAAACTCTCACATAGAATTCAGAGGGAGGAATAGTTTAGGGACCAAGATGGAGTATAGATCAGAGGTTTTGGGTTACTCAGGAGTTATAAAACAAGTTTGTAATAAAAAAAAAAAATAATAATAATAATAATAATTACCCTGAGATGACAGTAGCTCATTTGGTTGAGTGTTTATCCACTGATTCAAAGGTTGGTGGTTTGAATCCCGCTCTCAACATAGACATCATTGGTTGAGTGGTCAGATCCACTGACCCACATGTTAGCAATGCCAGCTCCCACAGATGAATGCTGTTGGTGTGTCCCAACCCATGTCGCCCCTAATGTCTGCATACACAAAAAAGGCTTTACAATTCATATGACTTTTACATGTAAGTTTGCATGTCACGCAGACCTCTCAGGCAGTAGCACTTATGTTCTAATGCATACTGGCTATTTGAAGTTTGAAAATCTTAATTAGGAGCAAACGGCCCAGAAAGTAAAAATGTCAGATTTTATATTAACCCTCTTAGTCTGAAATGAGAAGTACAGAACAAAAAATACCCCTTTCAGTCACAGCACGACTCTGAATGTAAAGTACTTTTCACTCTTATTTATGAGCTATGGTACCAGCATAAAAAGGCCACTGATTGCATCCCCCTTGTGGTAAATTAAACATAGCAGCATATTGTCCACCACAGTCATCATTTTACCATGTGGCCTATAACACTTACACCAAAGCTGGAAACTTGTTCAAAATTGTTTGTTTTTTTTACTAAGAGGGTGAATTATGTAACATTGATGTTTTGGAGCTTTCTACCATGTTACAATGTTGTTCTCATTAGGGTTTTAGACATCATCCATGCATATTTGAGTATTCTAACGATCTCTCCCAGGCCCTATTTGAACCCTCCTTATGGTTAAAGAGTATGATTCTGCCCAAGACTACTCTACCCATGCTCCCTCACAGCTATTTTCCATAAATGTACAAAAGCATGATACTAAACAGTACACTACAACTTCACAAACTGGATGCAATGTGGAGTAGTTTCATTAGCAGAATGCAGACTGGTTGCAATGGGTTTTTTTGTTTGTTTTTTTTCTCCTTGCGGAGAAGTAGGGTATAAGGGACAGTAGATATTCTGTGACAGTTATCCATTTGCTTGTTTTCTGTTGATTAATTTGTTTGTCTGTTTCTCTTTCATTGTTGATCCTCCAACTTTCTGTTGGTTAAATTAATTCTCATGTATAGCCCTAAGAGGCAATTGCTGTTGTGATTTTGGGCTTTAGAAAAATAAATTGAATTGAATTGAATGTGATAGCTCTATGAAAGGGGAGTTACTCAGTGTGGGGAGAAAAAGGAGAACTTATTAAACATGTTATAATGTTGTTTTGGGGGAATTTAGCATTAAAGTTAAAGATTAGCATGGCCATCTAAACATATTATGTGTAGCAGTTAACACCTCAAAGAAGTGTAATACCCTCAAATTATGTTTGTATGGTGGGTAAATAGAATTAAACTGTAACAAACAGATCTTATTTTGTTCATTTGTAAACGCCAGTATTGTTCTAAAATGGCTTAGTAACACTGACTTCCTGGTTGAAACTGTAGAACTGATAGGCCACGCCTCTTCAAAGTGGCAAGCAGCAGACTTTCATTGATGTGTTCTAATTTTTGAAAATGGTGATAAGACATTTTTGGACCCTACATGTTCCTACCAAATATCAGATTCTTTATATAATGCTAAGTAAGTTTGGGCAGAGCTAGGGGGAAGGTGAAAACTGGTGTTTCCTCAGACTCCAGATTCAAATGCAGGACAATACTGGGTTATTTAAACATTTGATACTCGATTTAACATATGTCTCCTTTAAATCTACACTCTCTAACTTTTCTGATGGAGGCTCCATCACCTGCTTGTTTCCATGGAGATGCCATTACTTTACCTAGAATGTTCCTAAGTCTTGTGTTAAACATATTTATCTCCATGAATACAAAAAGGTGATGCCACCAGGCCAAGTTCAGGTCAGATATGTGGAGAGGTAAACCCACTCTCAGTAAGAATGCACTGTTTTTCAAGGTATTTTTTAGCTATAAAACTAAAGATAGGCATGCTTAGTGCCATGCTGTTGACATTTCAGGCAAGAACATCTCCCTGGCAATGAGATATTGGACCCCAAACCATAAAAGTTCCATGGTGCACCTTTAACAAAGATGTGAAATAATGTAGTCTTCACTAGCGCAATCATTAGCGACCATGACCACTCCTTCTTTTCCCTGGCTCCACATGTAACTGAAAACTGCAGCTTTACCTTCTTTCTCGCCAGCCTCTCTCCCATCCATCTCTCCCAGACAGCTCTCTGCGGCAGATACAGAGGAGCCAAATGCCACATGACGACACTAGGGGGGGTCGACTATTTCATTTAACCAGGACCAAAGCATGACCAGTGCCAAAGAAGAACACTATGAATAAATGACATGCATTATTTCACACGGCTCCACTTCAACTTTTAGTTTCCGATGTTATTTTAGCCCCCTCTTATACAACACCATGCCTGGATTGATAGCTGCATGTGTGAATGAACTCAAAAAGCCCCGCCCCCGTTGTCTTTTGCTCGTCACCGTGGTAACAAATGTACCTCCCACCCTGCCCGCTGCCGTGGACGTCCCCCGCGTGGCTGATGGATCTGCTCAGGCTACAGTCAACAGCAGGCCCTGATTGAATTCCCTAACATCAGATTAATCTTATGGACACACAACGGACCACCTCAGGAACGCACTCAATATGAAGCCATGGCGTAGTGATCCATACAGTTACATACACTCACATAGATTAACTGGAAGCGAGACGGTTGGAGGAGACATTTCAAAGTTGATTCTTGGATAGAAGCGGTGTGTCTGAGTTTATTGGTCCCATTAAACAGTTATTGTGATCAAAAGGGCAAAGACAAGGACAAACTCTCACCATTTGCCGTTGTAAAAGGCGCAGGGGTAAGTGGTAATGCTTTGGTTATAATAATTCTGGTAATGGAGGACAACTGGAATCAGACCCTGGCAAAGGCATTAGACTTTCTTTAAATGTTAAAGATAAGCAGTGGATTCAATTGTTCTAGTGGACATTGTATTTTAGCAATTTTTTGTTTTATGTTATGCATCATATTTGCACGTTATTGAAATGCATAAATGTTCCACAGTATGTCATAAAAAAAACGTATATGTATATGTGCAGGTGGCACCAACAGACCAAGTTACAAGTCAGATCTGTGGAGAGGCACTCCATAGTTGATTGCATGTAGGTATTTTTAAGCTATATAAACACCTGTAATTGATTTGATACAAGTTAAATATGTTATTCTGATATTGTAAAACATTCCAGGTAACAATAACATCTCCATGGAGACTAGACCATAACTGTTAAATAGTGCACCTTTAAAAACAAATTCCTTGGTGTGCAGATCTACAAAAATGAAATTTCTTAATCCCCACCTAAAACAATTTGGTGATATTTTGGCATTATTACAATTCTGCCATCTCATGCCATTTGTAGAATTTGTTCCCTAACAATTTAATGAAAAATTACATGACCATCCATCCATTTTCTTCCGCTTGTCCTGGGCCGGGTCGCGGGGGCAACAATCTAAGCAGGGACTCCCAGACTTCCCTTACCCTGGACATGTCCTCCAGCTCCTCTGGTGGGACCCCAAGGAGTTCCCAGGCCAGCCGAGAGACATAGTCCCTCCAGCGTGTCCTGGGTCTTCCCCGGGGCCTCCTCCTGGTGGGACATGCCCGGAACACCTCCCTAGGGAGATGTCCAGGAGGCATCCTGAACAGATGCCCGAGCCACATCAGCTGGTTCCTCTCGATGTGTAGGAGCAGCTGCCCTACTCCTAGCTCCTCCCGTATGACTGAGCTCCTCACCCTATCCCTAAGGGTGCGCCCAGCCACAATCTTGTCCTTTCGGTCATTACTCAAAGCTCATGACCACAGGTGAGGGTAGGAACATAGATTGACTGGTAAATCAAGAGCTTTGCCTTTCGACTCAGCTCTTTCTACAGCACAACAGACTAATACAGTGACCACATCACTGCAGACGCTGCACCGATCCGCCTGTCAATCTCACGCTCCATCCTTCCCTCACTTGTGAACAAGACCCCGAGATACTTGAACTCCTCCACTTGAGGCAGAGACTCACCACCCGGAGAAAGCAAGCCACCTTTTTCCGGTCGAGATTTCATGACAAAATACATAATCTAAGCAAATACCTTCACTAACCTGCCTGCCCTAAATTCTAATAATAATACTGGCTGTAAAATTAAATACTCCTAATATGGAGCATGGATGTTTGGTGACACTAATCATGAAAAGCCAGTAAGTAATTTTCTATGTAAAGGTGTGGACAATTAAGGCCTCACAGCAGGAAGGAAATAATTTGCATATCTGCCGAAAAACACTGTTTCTACTAAAATGATGCATTATGCCAGTGAAGGCAGCACTAATAAACACAGAGTGAAGATAGAGTAAACACAGGAGCAAGAAGCTTATTGCAACCCAAGCTGAATGAGTGTAATCATGGTTTATGCAAAAGGCACCAATAGTATCAGGACTATGGCCATATGTCTTAATAGTAGGGTGTTTTAACAGACATAATTTTGAGGTTTCTAAGCTAAATAAAGCTGTTGTTGTCCCATTTGTGCATAATCCAACAGTCCTTTTACTTCTCCACGACTTAAAATACTTGCCCTTAACCAGTCAGCACTGGTGTTGACATCATAGTAACATTCAGCTATTTGCAGTTTCACTGCAAAACATTTGTCAATAGCTGTTATTGTTTTAGCTTTACACAAACTGCTTCTATTTTCAATGTGCTTGCAGATGCAGTCTTGGTGCTTTCTGACGATATTTTGTGTAACAAAATCGTGTTGTCAAATAAGTTAAGTTATACACTTAATGGAAATACCAAGGAGAGCAAGGTGGCTTAAAACCGAGGCAAATAATGCATAGTAATGGAATATTTAATAGTCATCAGAGTCTGCTTTGCTGGCACTGGAGTTTTCCAGGATAGGTGGAGGCTCTAGTGAAGCCCTCTGTGCTGGTGCATAAATTTGTGCTCGCACATCTCAGTGGAATGGAACGCTTGGTTCCCACACATCTGTCTGAACAGAGCATCTTCTTCAAAATCCACTCACTGACAAAAAGGGTCGGCTGAGAAGTCCTTGATAATACTTTGATAACACTAAATTATTTTATGTCACACACCTGCAGCTATCTGACGTGCGCTGTGCTAGAGTGGGCACTTTGGGTGTCTTGCCCAGTAACTTGTCGATATAATCCTTCATTTGTCTAGGAGTGCTCAATGGTAAAAAGCATCTCAAAGGTAGTCATCTGGACATTTTTTTGAAATAGAAACATTTTGGCTACCATTTAGAAGTCATTATCAATCTGAAAGTACTGGTCTGAGAGCTAAAATCTATGCTGCCCTAAGGGGAGGGGAGATACTATTAAGAGGAGTTTGCCCTGAAACTTGTTTTAGAACAAATCGAAATGTCCTCTAGACATTTTGGTTTGTTCTGTCCTTCTGCCGAAAAGTCTCCATTTCAAAAACATTTGGATGACAGTGAAACTTTTTCTACTCCATTCCAACATCAGTTTTAGGTTCAACCATCCAATCAGTAGATGGACAGTACTCACTATGCCTTTGTCACGATTTAAGTTTATACTAGGTTAAAATAACTATACAAGAAACAATTGGATGCATCTTGATGGTGAAGGCATATGGACCAGATCTGGACCCCAAGCAGAGCTGTTCTTGTTGAGGAAAAGAATTAACAAATTTCATTCAATTTTTGCATTCAATTTTTTTTTTTTTGCTATGGCTCATACCTGGATGACTGAGGGATTACACAGACATACCAAACCCAAGACTAAACAAATTTTGTATAAAGGCACGGAATAGCAAGATGTAATAGCTTCTTTTCCACTGAGCCTCAGGAGTTGGTTTGCACTGAATTCATATGCCCCAGAGTCCAACATTGATTTTCTCCACAACAAGCCTTTCCTAAAATCCACCATTGTAGATTTAACCTAATTTGCTTGCATAAAGGAGAACATTTTGTAACAATTAGATCTCCATGGAGCGATATCTAAGACCCAAAGTACTGCACAAATGACTGACACTCACCTGCGGGGCACATACTTAAACGTAGCCACCCACAAGCTCACTTCAATCAGATTTTGGTCACAACGCACTGCTGGTAGAATAAAGATCTATTATTACCTATAATTTGAAGTTAAACATTCACTCCATGAACATTCAATTAGCTCATATTTCACCAATTAGCTTTACGGCAGCAATAAAAAGTGAATCAAAAGTGACATGCCGCACAAAGAATCCTGTGAATTACCTCGTGGCTAAATCACTACGTTTATCTGCACCTCATGACTTAGTCCCTGATGGAGGTGCCAGGAGTTCAGACATGTACTACTTATCACAATGGATTTTCTGTCAATTTGGAAAAATGGTGAATGAAATATGTGATCTCTATTTTGGATCAAAATTTTGCTTGACAAATTTAATGTTACGCTTGCCAACTCAACAAAAATAACAATGTACAAATATTTTAATAATGGGATGACCCTTGGCAGAAGTTCTGGGGGAGGTGCAAGAAGGCTCAAATGCCCCATTTAGTGGAAAATTATAGAACAAGGGGCCAACAGCATATACCTTTGCCCCCAGTGTTAGCTAGTATAACTGTAATGTTTTGTACCAGAGGCAAAAGTAACAATTATTAGGGGTTCAGCAAGATACAAATTAGGCCTGCCACGATAACAAGTTTTAAGGTACGTTATAGTGCTGATGAAAATATAGACAATAAATGATGTATTTACATATTTACATTATGTCACTAACACAATAAGCTTAAAGCAACATTTACCCCCAAAAACAAATCTATATGTGCAGTATTGTAAATGACCATGAGCTGAAATAAATTAATGAAACACTTAATAAATCATAGCAGTGATTTATTCAGCCTTTTACAACTCAAATCTAATAATAATAATAATAATACATTTTATTTGTTAGGCGCCTTTCAAGGCTCTCAAGGTCGCCGTACATACATACGTAAACAATACAAATTGAAACAATGTAAAATGATTAAAAATACATTTAAAAACCAATATAGATCATAGACTGATCATAGAACAGCAAAATAACACAAAGTAGTGCAAACTAGCACGAAGAAATAGTAGAAAAAGTCATCGTGACAGGACACCCTGTCAACAAAAAAGTGAAATGATTTGGAATTATTATTATTTTTTTTTTTTTTGTGAATGCAGACATTTAAAAAGTTTAGCAGTCCAAAATATTTGATGCAGATTGTGGTCAAATTATTATATATTATATATTATATATTATATATTATATATTAGAACATTGTAAGTACATTGAAGCATACATCATGGGATCCATTCATATTTTTTCCCAGTACTATCACTGCTGTTTTTAACCTTGACTAATAGGTTGTCATTTTCAATCTCACACTTGTTTGTAGGCTCATTTTTATTATCTAGCATAGTTTTATGAATAGTCAAATGAGGTTCATCTGGTCTTCTGATCATTTATTTTAATAGATTCTTTTTGTCTTTTGTTTAGTTTGTTTTCATAGCTGACAGTTTGGACTGCTCACTAGCGTTCATTGTTTTCTGAATGCCTGCGTTTGCGTGCTATGCAGTGCGTTTTGAAAAGCCATAGATACAGAACAGCAGCCACATCTCTCTCACACTGCCCCTTGTCATTTTCTCATGAAGTCAAATTAGGTCATCAGTGTATTCACCAGTAACTGTGAGTCCACACGTGGCAAATGATATACTTAAACCTTCCATAAACTGGACGTTACCCTCAAGTATAAAAGCCCTAACAAATAGTGTGAAATATTCTGAAAGACATTAACAGTAACGACCTTCTTCATTTGACACTCTAACAATTTCCCAGCCCAGGGCTCTACTGCTCTGTCTGCTCCTGTCTGCTCCTGTCTGCTCCTGTCTGCTCCTGTCTGCTCCTGTCTGCTCCTCCTACTCAAACTCCCTCACTCCCCTGCAGAATGACTCAGAATTACTGCTCATACATTATTGCAGTGAGATATATCTTCATCAGCAACAAGCTAATGCACAAAAAGATTGCGCAATAACATGAAAGCATCCATTTAGCGCATCATTGGAGAAGCTAAAAGGTGCACTATGTAACTTTTGCTGGGGGGAGGTGCTTGGCTGCTTGACTCCATGGAGATGCTATTGCTTTTCCTGGAATGTTCTGCAGCTTAACTAGTGCTATGCTATGCTATGTTTTCATTAGCGATGTTTGGGTCTTTCAGAAAGTTCTACAGCCAATCCTCTGTCAAGAAAAGCAGTTTGGAGCAGAATTTTTGATTTTTAGAAATTTAGGGGAAGTGGCAAAATCTGTATTGTTTATAATCCAGAAAATATATAACCTAGATGTTTCTTTGTACAATGTGCACAACATAACTATAAGCTTAACTAGAAAATGAAATGAAATCTACGGCGCTTATCTTTCCGAATATGCAATCACCACAGTGCTGACAGGTCAGAATTCTGGTGGCCACTGCCTTTAAATCTACCTGAGGGGAGGGGCTAACTGTAAACCAGAACTGAAGAAGCGGCTTGGATGAGCAGCGAAACTTCTTCACTCCTACAAGATTTGTCCAGTTGACAGATTTAACTTCTTTGTTTGCTATGGATCAGACCTGGATGACTGAGGGTCTACACAGACATTTACTCCAATATGTTTGTGCTGTTTTTGCTTGCAAGACAGTCTTCACCTTCAGGGGGAAGTTGGAATGGTACTGAGGCTGCTGATATCACACCTACCCCCTCCCTTTTTGTCCTACATGTACTCCCAGACCCCAAGCTATAAACACGGTGGACTACACTTGTCTGGAACTGTTCCAGCTGTTTTTTTACTGGCACTGTGTCATAATCATGTACAGTGTGTTTTCAGTTTGCAGTGTGTTTGTTTACATTTTGAAGTGTGTATTTGTTAACATTTTGAAGTGCGTGTTTGTTTATATTTTGAAGTGTCTGTTTGTTTACTGTTTGTGTGCAACTTTTAAATATATATTTATTTTGACCCATAACACTTGTTTTAACTATATTTTATATACAAATATTCATTTTATTTTGTGTTTTGGTATGCTGTATAAATGTACCTCAGTAATAGAGCAGCTAATAATAGTGAATGTAAAAATCTCACTTTTATAGATATTGTCCTCTAGTTTGAAATGTGAGTGGTCAACAATATTTTCAGTTGAGATATAGTGTATTTTTGTCTCCAGCTACCTACTGCAGCTTTCTACACCTTCATTTTAACAAAGATATGTTTTATGTGTATTCCAAAGTGTATGAATGCTTACCAGACATACTTACAGTAAATCTGACGCCCGTGGGTAAAACTATTGGGTGTTACCTTTACAAAGACCCCAAACTTGTGTACATACTACTGAGGGTTCAATAATAGTTATCATTTTAATTTGGAGAGGTCAGAACAAAGGCAATTTCACCAAAATGACCCGGAATTGTTTTATAGCTAAAAATAAAGTACCTTGAACTCCACGCATTCTTGTGGTCAACAGGGACATCTCTCCACAGATCTAACCTATAACTTGGTCTAGCGGTACCAGCTTGTCTTCATGGAGATGAGTACGTTTCATGCCATACAATGAAACATCCCAGGCAATTACAACATTTCCATGGGGACAAGCAGACCCTCAAAGTTACCTTTAAACCAAAGTGAACATGCAGACTTGTGCAACAGCATACCAGAGTAATTAGCCCGAGTTGTGCTGAGGAGAGGAGCATGAGGGATGAGATGTGTTTAACAGATGATCTATACGCAGGGCTGCACTGTGCTTTGGCCCCCGTTGAGAGAAATTATGGCTGTAAACAGAGGCTTGCATCTCATAAATGCATCTACATTCATTTGAGTTGACGTGGCAGACCTCTCCATGCCATCTTTGGTGGTGGGCGAGATCTGTCTCACAGCAAGCATCCGCCGACCAACGCCATTCAGGGTGCAGCCAGGAGAGATAAACAGGCCGAGGGAGGACTGTAAAGGCTTACCATCTGGTGTAAGTGCAGCTACAGAAATGTCAATGGCCGGTGATTAAATGGAGCAAAAATAGTTAGAGTTGAGTTGAGTATAAACAGGATCAATCATTTCTGGAAACAGTTTCATTCTAAGTTCAAGCAAACTGTAAAATATGTATCCTACAAATTTCTTTAATGGCATTGTAGCCGATTTTTCCCATGAACTTGAGCAAAATTTGTCTTGCCCAGATATATTGGAGAAGTAGCTATTGAAGTCTAAATAGCTCAGCTGTGGCTGGCTCCATCTAAGAAAGTATTTCCCATGTGAGATAGCATGCTAGTTGTTTTTAGTTTCACTGTTTTGGCAAAACTGTACACTGGTCTCTGAGAGTGGTGCAAAGCTCTAATGAACTCATCGTGGTAATTAGGATGCTCAAATGTATCAGGTAAGTTAGGAATAACTTTGGACGACTGCAAACCGTTTACAAACAATTACTACTTATTACTACTACTACTTACTACTACTACTTTTTCACGTTTTTTAGAAAGTAAAAAACAGGTACAGTGCCTTTAATTGCTCTAAATAGGAGATGAAATAACAAAGCCAAATGTGATGATGAATTTGATCAGCAAACAAAATAGTTTCTAAATGTACCAAATCTTCATGCATATTTGAAGAGGGTATTTATCCGCCAAGGTTGTACTCACAGCTTGTCTATTTCAGTAGCAGAAAAAACATTCATACCTACAGAATTCTGTTAAGTTAAAGGTGCAATGTGTATCATATTGGTAGAGAATTCACCACCTGCTTGTCTCCATGGTGATTTCACTGCTTTGCCAGAAAGCTACAGAATGGCATTAATCATACCTCTCTCACTTTAGTCACTTTATGCACTTTTTTATTATTATTATTATTATTATTATTTGCTTTTTAAACTCACAGGCAAGAATGGACTTTGCCATCACAGCAAAGCTAAAACAACTAGCATGCTAACAGCGCGCTTCCTAATTTTCAGACAATAAAATGCATTGTCATTAGATTCAGACAGCGCACAGCAGTCTCATTGTGATCCCAAGAGCTGCTTTTACAATAAATCAAGACAAACTGCTCAAATACATGAAAAAATCTGGTGGATATTTATCATGGTAAAATAGGTATAGGTTATAATATTTCCTACAGTGAGATGTATTTGACATTTGACTGGTCCCGTTATGATGACTACTCCCAAAATAAAAGAGCAGCATTTCCGTGTTCCAGCCATGTGCATCTAAGTGGATCTCTTGACCTTTGACCTTGTGGAGCGGCCCCGAGCCCAAGACTGCCCCATTTATCTCACTCATGTGAGTGACAGTCTGTCCACACAGCAGGTGCTCTGAGGCGTCACTGCAGCCGCTGACCCACACTCACCAAAAAAAAAACGACAAAAAAAGAAAAAAAACAAAAAAACGAGTCAACCGTCTGCTGTGTGGCCCGAGCCAGCCTCTTTGGCACTTTCCCCTCTGCTCATACTCAAACACTACACACAGAGGCGCCATCTTTAACTTGTCTGGGCTGGTAGTGAGTGCCATGCTAGTGCCGTGTCTCCTGCCATATGGACATCTAACCTGCCTCAGTGCGGCTGACACAGGGTGACGTGAATCTCAAAGTAATAAATATGAGTGGGAAAACAGCAGAGCATAAAGATTAATGAATGCGATTTTTCCAACAGCTTTTCATTTTGCACTTCGATCTCAGTCTGATTGGTTTGACTTTGGTTCCACATTTGATCTTTTTTTTTGTTTTTGTTTTTGTTTTTTTTCTAACTGTGCTGTGTGTTAGGAATCTAAGTGCAGCAAAAAATAAATAAATAAATAAAAAATGCCACTGTTTTAGAGTTTTGAAAAATGTGATTATCCTCTTTTCACAAATGAGAACCTTTTCCTGACTGTTCTCATGAGATTGTTTTTCACTTTCACCAGTTTATAATTGACTGTTTTGAACACACTACAACAAATACACAATATCCTCTTGTATGTCTATGTATTTTAGCCTATCATATTTTTATTCTATCACAATTTTCAATGTTTTGCATGTATGTGAGCAAAAACAATCTTGCCTTAGTGCAGATATATTGAATAAGCAGCTCTTGAACCACTTTGTATTCTCTGCATCTAATTATAAAATGTGTCATTGCCCAAGTATTAGTAAGTGTGTGATTAGCATGCTAGTAGCATTACCATGATGGTAAAACTTCATTCTGGCCTCTGAAAGTTGTGAAAAGTGCTTATAAACTCATCACAGTGAATGATTACGATGCTCAGATGCATAAGTAAACTGTTGAAAATGAATTTGTTTTGTTGTTCACCTTTTTAAAACCAGGTGTCTACAGCATGATTTTGGTAATCTGCGATGAAAGATTTTCATCATGGGGAAAATCTTGTATCATAGCTAAAAAATTGTGAGTTGTAAGTCTCAAAGTGAGGCAGGCACAAAGATCAAACTTAAAACCATCGTACGGCCAAAGTCACGATCTGTGACTCATATCTGTCTAATACTTTAGAAAAAGTGCACATACTCAAACTGTGCACATTTTGCAACAATATGTGATTCTGTCTTCATTAATAAGTCAGCAAATGTTATTTTTTTATTCAGCTAAAATATCAACTTAACTGGCTATTCTATTCTATCAAGTTTTTGAGAATCTGGTACAAGACAGAAAAAAGTACGTCCCAAGTCTTAGTTTTTTCTTATTAAATAAAAGATTTTCATTAAGTGTGCTATCTTTTCTTATCTCTCTACTCTTTAAATAAAGATCCTTGAACAACTTAAATGTGGGTGATTTAACAAAAATATATTCTGCCAATATTTAGACAATTTTTTATCAATCTGTCAGGCATCAAATATCGCACCAAACCACTAACTCCATTGCAAGTTGTTATATTTTAATAATCATCTCTGTTTATGTTTTTAATGACAATATTCTCAGTATGATGCATTATTAGCTGATTATAGTTGAGTGTTTGTCCACTAAAGTGAACGTGTCAGTTGTCCAGATATGATCCAGCAAAACAAAAAAGATTTAGCCTACCTCATTCCCAATGTCTGTGTACACTGGTGTACAAGTGTGTGTGTGAGTGTGTGTGAATGTGTGTGGTTTCTTGATGTGAAGTGCTTTGGAAAAGCGCTTTATAAAAATGTGACCATTTACCATTTTACCACTTTTGTACAGTATTTTTCTGATGCTTGTTTGTTAGCAAAGGAAAATTAGCATTTATTTTGTTTGTTTTTTATGAGGCCAAAATATTAGCTCAGTAGAGAAAATCTAACAGGCCTTGTGACATTGTGATTTTGAGCTTAAATGGGCACACATTACTCCTCATTGACACTTCAAACCATCCAGTCAAAAATAACGAGGAAAAAGTATTAAATGATGTTAATTTGAATGAAAAGAAGATGACATATAATGACATTTTCCTGCAATAGGTTTGTTTTTGCAGACCAGGGGGATCCTCATTAACCCCATTCAAATGAGCCACTTAGGAACAGACAGAGATCAAGACCTTCACACGGATCCATTTTCCTGCCACAAGAACAGGACTTTTTTACTGCAACGCAACATGTATCAGCACTTTTAAAGGAGCTGTACCTGGTTTTGTTTGCTTTTGTTTTATAAACTGGTCAAAAGTAGAGCTAGTTCGGTTTGCAGTGCACCAAAGCTCCTCACTTGTCTATAAGGACTTTTCACAACTATCAGAGGTCAGATCAAACATTTGCTGTGACCGGAAAGCTAATGGCAACTAGCATGCTAACATGCACTTCCTGAGTTTTTGGGCAAGACTCATTTTGCTCAAATATATGGAAGAAAATCAAAATCACAATGATGGAGCTAAATATATTTCTTAATATGAGAGTTTGTGTTTTTACATAGAGGACTGCACTTGACTTAAGTATGACTAAAAATACAGTCTTTGCTCTAGTAAGTTGACAAGTGCGTTCTGCAGAACTCGGCTCTTAGCTCTATCGCTAGTGGTAATGATAATATGAATTTAGGAAAGTCATTTTATCTGATGTGTCATTGAACCATCGCCGAACTTTATGGCAGATAGAGCCGCTGTTATTCTTCCCTGACTGCAGTCAAATTTATCTTTATTACAAAAATGCCCTCAGAAATTGAAAGACACTTGTGGTGCTTACATATTTGAGATAGGATAGTGTTGATATTGTGTTGCTAGTGTACCCAATCCACCTCTTTTCACATCACTCTGCGTTGTGTTGTGGGTGTTGTGGTATAAGTGACAGAGGCTCAGTCCAGGTTCAGAAGGTTTACTGCTTAGCAAATATTCTACATATATTCCTCAGTGATGTTGTACAGCTCTTAAATTCTAAAAATGCATTCAAATATAATTAACATGTAAACAAATAAACATTCAACTGATATGCACCCAACCGCTTCTTCAAAATGGACTCGTCTGAGTAGCCATGTTATGTTGTTGCCTCCTCAAAAACAGACCTGGAGTTGTGTTTTGTTTCATTTACACATGTTTGAGTAACACTTTATCATCAGTCTGTCTATATCTCCAAACCGCAAAATGCTCTCTTCCACCTTGTGATGTCATGCAATGGTGGTAGAGATGGGATATTCCAGAGGTGGAACAGAGAGAAGAACTCAGCCTTAATCTGCAACGTGTGTGTTAAACATGTGTGAATGAAACAAAACACAACTCAGCAAGTTTTGATGAGGAAACAACATTAGAACAAGGATCAGAAAACAGTGTTACTACAAACTGTTTATGAAAAATTGATCAGTTTTGTCTGGACCCTAAATTAGTGTGTTACCTCAGAAAAGCTGCAAAGCTTTGAGGGCACGTTACTAACACCAAAACTCTCTCACAGCATCACAGGTACACAAACCAAATCATAACTAAATAATTTGGTGCAATTTGATAATATTTACAGACTGAAAAATAATGAATTTCTATTAACCTGTTACACTCACTTTGGTTCTCAGGCATCACACATTCTCTATCTCCATGGAGACAGGCAAAATAGGTAAGACACAGCAAGAATCCATGTTTTTCAACAAAACAAGTGCAACTGAATAAATGCAAAATAGATAGCCCTAAGTTTAATACCATACTATAAAATATTCTAGATAAACGATAACAGAGAATAAGGTAGTGTGGGGTAATGCTAACTTGAGGCACAGTTCTGTCTAAAACTTCAACTTTATTATGTTTCAACTTTATTATTATTATTATTATTTTGTCTGTTGACCATATTTTTTATATGTATTATTATATGTTTTATTATTATGAGGAACTTGTTAATACCGTGTCTGGAGCTTGGAAACTGGCAAAAAATCAAGTAGTAAACACGACCCAACATGCCAGTGACAGGTATTAAAAATTAAAACTTGATGAGCTCTAATTGTGACAGAAGACCCCAGGAAAAATAACGAAAGACGCTGATTTTGAGGGGAGGAGTGATGTGGGAATGAGAGGCAGGACCTTCACAGTGGAGTGTACCCCATCGTCGCAAGGGCGAGGGCATTTATCACTGCTTGCAGTTTTAATAATAATAATAATATTGATGATGATGATGATGATGATGATGATGATGATTATTATTATTATTATTATTATTATTATTATTATTATTATTATTATTATTATTATTATTATTATTATTATTATTATTATTATTATTATTATTATATTGTTAATATATGCATACTATGCTATATATATTTTTTTATCCTTATTGTATATTTATTTATTTATTTATTTTCTTCTTTGTATTTGCCCATCAAAAGGGGATCTCAGGGAAAACATATGGTAGGTGTGGGGTTTAAAAAAGGGGAAAAAAAATTTATCAAACTGTAACTTGTATAACATCAAGACATCAACACATAAGAAAAAAAAATCACAAAACTTCATTATGTTTTTTTTTTTTTTTTTTTTTTACACAATCTGACTATAAAGAAAGTTAGTTGGAACTACAATTTGATTTGTACTGTTAAACAAGTCCCTGTCTAATAACATGGAGGTTGCAAGCTGGCATTAGCCAATGCATTTAAAAAAAATTTTTTTTTTCATTTAACCCCTAAACAGGACCATGATCACGGGCTCCCAAAAAATGTTATCAATATAGTTCATCAAATGTCTGAATCAGAGGTATTACCACTGTAATAACCAGGCACCAACACTGCAGTGTGAACCCTCCAGTCATAGTCAGGTAATTGTATTTTAAATGAAAGGCTTAGCAGGCCCCACGCTCAGTCAATAAACAGCAGGTTGAGAAGGAGAAGTAAACACAGCAGTGATTAACTTCATGTGCCACAATGATGTTCAAAGTCTGGGTGAGTGGTCTGAGAGGAAGCAGCATTTAAAAAGTCCATAAAGTCCATCGGGTCAGGAGCCACGGCTGCTCACAGTTCTATCTCCAGTTTATTGCCGTCTTTTAGTCCAGTCCATTATCCCTAAAAGAGCAACAATGCACTTTTCATCATGGTCAAAAAGATCAGCAGCATAGCAACCATGGGCCAATCCAGGGCAACGTAGTCTTGCAAAACACATTTAACGAGGAAAAAAAAACCAACAACCAAATTTAGAGCCGTACCCCAGCCCGAGATTTGGTCTAAGTAATATCAAAATATTGGGATATGCTGCCAACTTTTAAATGTTTTTTGCTTTTGTTTTTTTCCCCCCCTAATCGGGCTGTTTGTGTGCAGCTAAAAGCACTTTTTTGTGTTGCTGTTAATTAAATATCTAATTGAAACATTCCAAAGTGTAAGTGTTGAATAATAATAGCTACAACTACCCACAAATACATTTTTCATACATAATCTAAATACTAAAGTATCTAGTGCTTTTCCTCTTTTTTTATTTATTCAAAACAGCCACATGCAGCCGGTATCAGCCTAGATAAAGGGAGTGTTAGGAGGATGGGAATAGGTTGGAAGAGCCTTGGCAACTAAAGCATAATTGGGTTTTACTCTACATTTGACTCAAACACATGAAGAATGTAAATTGCCATAAAATTTAAAAAAATTAAAAAAAGGAAAAAATGATTCAAATGTTGTTGGTAATAAGTAAACAAGACCACTATTGTTACTGTACTATCAATGGGCTTGCTATAAAGTGCCCCCAAAAACTGGTATCAGTCTGATTTGAAAGTTTTATTACACATTAATCCATGCAGACTCCAAACAGGTCAATTCTTGGTGATAACACTTGGTAACACTTCATAAAAATTAGCATGAACAATTAATACCTAATTCCTAACCCTCACTCTTTACCATTTACTGTCCAGTGGCAGGAAATGGTAAATGGTCACATTTTCATACAGCACTTTTCAGCCTTCAAGGCACTCAAAGTGTGTTACATTAAGGAACCACTCACCCATTGACACACATCACACCAGTGTACACAGACACTAGGGGTGAGATGGGTTAAGTGTCTTGTCCAAAGGCACAACATTCATCTGTGTGAGGGGGAATCTCTCTGCCAATCTGTATGTCGGCAGATCTGACTGCTCTACCAATGATGTTTATGCCAAGAGCATAATTCGAACTGCCAACCTTCGGATCAATGGACAAATGCTCTACCAACTGTAGTACTGTAGTAAATATATCTCATGTGAACTAAATATTATGTGTTTTCGCACTGTTGCTAAATATATCTCCCCCTCCCCTTGAGAACTTTGTATTCTGTAACTAGGGACCCCTGATTCTTAATAAAGGAGGTGAAGGGCGGTAGAGACTTCAGAAGGGTACGGAGGTTGTAATCTGAAGGTTTTCCTCTCCGTTCCTTCTCCTCAATATTGAGCAAAATAATCTCTCAATTGAAGTACATTTTCCATAAATTTTTGCCATAACACCACATATTCAAATCACATGTCCAAATATTAAGAGTTCAAAGGCGTCACTGAGGCTAATATTAACTAATATACATAACGCAGTGGTTTTAATTCTAAAAAGTACATTTAAAATGCAAGATTCACCCAAATGCTTTAATAATCTAGTTTCAAAGTTTCAGAAACAGATTTTATATTAATTACAGGTCTTGTGCTCATCAGTTACCACAGAGCTGATTAGCCCTGAGCAAACTTTTCACACTTTTACACACTTTTTTCTGAAAGTCTATGGGAAAAATTAATCAAAAATGTACTTCCAGAACCGGGGGGTGGGTGGTCACTGTTGAGCTCCGTTGTAAAAGCAGCTCTTAGCATAGAAATGAGCCCGTGTGCTGTCCATATCTGTTTATAAAGAATTTTATAGTTCACGAATCAGGAAGTTCACTGTTAGCATATTAAGATTTATAACCATTACCATGACAACAATCTCAATCTCAGGAAAGTGAATAGTTAGAAAAGGAAAGTGAGGGATAACATTGGACATTGAAAACCATTTATAATAAACTAGTTATGTTTTTCATGTTCTTAAATCGATCAGGTACAGACCTGTCAGTGGTGACTAAGCCTGAAACATTCTTAATAAAATGTTTGTTCATTATGAGTTAAGTCTTATGTAGTTTTATAAATAAGTACCGATTATTCTATTGACTTTCTTGCTTGACACTCAGAAGTCACCTCCATACTGTAGTTTGTCAAATGAGTGCGGCGGTGCACAGTCACACTGGGCTGTTGACATTTGGACAAATCCCTGCTGTGCCATTCCAGGTGAAACATGATCCTCAGCTCAATAACAATTTATAATAGATAAAGCTTATGGACCCAATAGATTATCATTGTGGGCAGGATGACTGGCTGGGTCACACTAGGTCACTCATCAAGAATTATGTACCTCATTTATCTCTACACAACTAAACAAATAAGCGTTTTTCAGATCAGCTAGCTAACCCCTCTTTCAATGTGACACAAACAACAGCTATCGTATTTATCTTTATAGAGAATCCGTCTATTGGGTCTATTTGTTACGGCTGCACAAGGGGGAGAGTTGATAAAATACGCAGAGCAAAAGGCAAATTGTTGTTGTGAGATTTCGTTTCTGAATGAGATTGATGATGTTGTCTGTAATAGTGAGGAAAGGTGCGGTGTAGTATTTTAAAGACAGGGTAGTGCAGGGAGGAGAAGAGGCAGAGCTGAGAGGGGCTCTTTGGGACTAACTCAATTTATTTTTTTCTTTCAGGAAGGATTTAGTCTAACAATATTTTTAATATTTATTTATTTTAGTCATGGGAATGTCATGCTAGACTGTGTTCATAATTTTGATTTTCTGTTGGTTAAGTCATTTTGGAACTCCAGCAAGGAGACTACTATAAATAACTTCACACTTGCACAAACACCAGAATTGGAGCCAAACTCAGACTAAACCCAAAACTAAACCTGGATTAGATAGGACTAAACCTGGGCTAGACAGGACTAAACCTAGATTAGACAGAATTAAATCCAGACAGGACTAAACTGGGACCAAAACAAGTCTACATTAAGACTCATTATACAAGAAACTGAAAACTGAAGATTTTTTTCCTATAATTGAGTTTGTCTGTTCTTTAAAATTAATACAACTGTAGAGTTTGATCTGCAGGGCCAGCTCTAGCTTTCAGGGGGCCCGAAGCAGAATTTGCCTCTGGGCCCCTTAGCAGTGGATGTACCTGGGCTCAGCTATTGGCGACTTGCATTTGACAACATTATGACCATGGTCTCATCACCTTGTTTATTTGTGTTTCTATTTATATGACCAAAACACTGAAATGTTATAATCTAACTTGTAAAACACCAGTCAGTGCACCTCGGGGGTGTAAACACATAGCTGACCAGACTTATGCCTGGTTCAAAAACAAATGTAGGCAGCAGATATTTTGCTACTATATATAAAAAATAGATGTAATCTTTATAGAGAGATATTTAGGATGCTGTAAATATCTGCATCCTAAATATCTCTCCAGTATAACCAGTATAACTTTACATATTTTCCAGTATAACTTTACATATTTTCAATATAAATGTATGGGCTCTTGGAGGCCCTCTGGTGGCCTAAGCTTAGTCTGTGTATGGGCTGGGTTGGCCCTGATAATCAGGATCAAGAATCTAGTTCATACACATCCTATTATTTTAGTTTTTGAATGAGCTTAGGTGGCGGAAACATCACTACTTTTAGTTTTAGTTTTAGTCATCAATGATTACTTGTCATTTAGTTTGATGAAAATTGAAATGACTAAAATGAGTCTGTAGTTTGGAATCTAGCTGGAGGTCAGAGGAAGACCAAAGAGGAGATTGAGGAATGTAGCAAAAAAAAAGTGAAAGTGAAAGATGGATGCGATAGATGCCACCAACTCTATCAACAAAAACAAACTAATTTATTCGTGCTGATGATTACCATATGTGCAAACAACAGCCAAACTCATTTCAAAGTGCACAGTGACAACAGAGCCGAGCTCTGGAGTTTTGTTTAGCGGCAAGACCTGTAAAGAGCAGTACTACTACAACTGGTATTACTGCTTGAAGGTGAACTTTTTGTACCTTCAAGCAGTAACTATTTGGATGTGTGTGTTTGTGTGTGTGTTTGTGATGTCATTGCTTGCCTGGAATGATCTACAACAGGTGTTTTTATTTATCCAAATGCCCTGAAAATATTCTTACTGTCACTTATGTTACAGTTCTGACCTGTAACTTGGCCTGGTGGTGTCTCCTGCCTGTCTCCATGGAAACTGATACGTATTTTTACTGCCATAAGTGGTGCCGTCTGGGGCGAGGGGTTGACATCCAAAGTTTATATGGGATGCGCATCCAGGATGATCCAATGAGATTGAAATGTCTACCCTCACATGCAAAGACGTCCAACTAGAGCGATTTAAATCACCATGGAGGCAAGCTGGTAGCAGACCCTCCACCAGAAAAGTTACAAGGTGCACCTTGGCTTACTTGCATTACTATTATTACAGTATCATTTCTGCATTATTGACTTTCACAACTGACTCATCAGCGTATTTGAAAATGTCCTCAGAACATTCACATAATATTAACAATAAATAAAAAAAATTATATATTTTCCATCACTGCCATGCAATTGTACATTAATTAGCCCCATTGGAATCTGTGGCAGGTTTGGTGCTTGTATGACATCTATTTTAAGGCCTTTCCGAAAAGCTGGGGAATTATAATGCTCCAGTCTGCTGAAGTGAGGGCTTTAAGTGCTCCTCCCCGCTCTCACAAACCACTAATAGAACAATCAATAAATCACAGCGGTACCTCTGCCCAAAACAAGCCCTGATTGAGCTACGACTAACACAGGTAAACATTGGGAAAGTCTACAAGAAACATTCTAATTGTTCAGGCCAATTTATCAACTTTTGTTTTCATTAAAGACACTTTTTTGTAATTGTCTTATTAAAACTAAACTTTGTGCCCCAAGCGGGAAAAAGTAGCCTATTACAAAATGTTCTATTATTAAGAATGGTACAAAAATTAGCCTGGGCGAAGTTTGTTAAACTGTTGGGGTAGGGCCAGTTAGAAGGCCAAATTATCACAGCTATGTCCCTCTTTTGCTTAAATTAACACTAATTAAAGGTTTTTAGCCTGATAACATTTTAATTTATTATGAATATTTGCCAAGTTGGTATTTTAAAATGCCCAGTTATTAAAAGCATATGCTCCAAGACACCAGAGCGATCAATAGGGTCAGTGGGGTGCCATCTAAACAGCAATTATCCAAGACAGGATGACGTTTTGAAAGTTCATCTTCATTAATTACATGTTAGCAACTGGAGTTCACTGTGGAGCTTGGATTTTGTAAGTGTGTTAAATTTCCCACTTGGTGCCAACTCAATTATATGAAACAGCAGTAGGCACTCATAACTTATTTTTATTTAATCTTTTATTTTTATATATATATATATATATATATATATATATATATATATATATATATATATATATATATATATATATATATATATATATATATATATATATATATATATATATATATATATATATATATATATATATATATATATATATATATATCCGCCGATGTTATTTGCTTATTGCATAAAGGTTCTGTCTTGCGTCCATTAAATTACAGCTATTTTTATTCCAAACAAAATACCTTGAAAAACATTCTTACTGTGAGTGGGGTCACCTTTCCACAGATAAGATCAGTAACTGTGCCTGGTGACGTCACCAGCTAGTCTCCATGGATATAGATAAGATATAGATAGGCAAATCAAATCTCCCTGGACACAAGCAGATAGTAGAGCCTTGTAACAGAAAGGTTACTCTGATCATTTAATGGGTCAGATGTGTGGAATAATTGTTGGCTACACATAGAAAATTGGGGTGCACAATTGTAGAGAATTTTGACCTGTAGTGATAAAAATACATTACGTTTTGGTGATTCTGAGTCCTATTGTTTTTAAACCCCAGTCCAAAATCTAATTAAGGCCAGTAGTAGCTGAGATAAGCTCCACACAGGTAATACACAGAAGACTGAATGAACTTTGAAATCCAACTATTCGGAAAGCCCTCACACATACCTCCCTTCCCTCCCTCCTCCTGCCAAAGCTCATTGATCAACTCTCTGATCAGGAATCATTCCTTAAGAGAGAGAAAAAACAAAAACCTCCTCCTCTGCTGACAGTCCCTCGAGAGCATCCCACTGTTATTAGAGGAGGACTGCAGCTGCATCGTAAAACCCCATCATCCCCAGCTCTCTCTTCTTCCCCCGCTGAACGCTGACAGCCTATTGGACATCATTACAGGTAGCTTTCAGTGGCTTCTGGCATCGTAACGAATGTCACTTTTTTTTTTTTTTTTCAAGAGTGGTGGATGGAAAAGGTAAACAGCGTGAGGGTTTTTTTTTTTGTTTTTTTTGTTTTTTTACACCTGTCAAGCTTCAAAAATACACAGGCCTCACGCAAAGGCATGCTGAGAAATGGCCTGGCACCTGTGGCTATGCAAAACGAATGAGATGAATTACAATGCAAATGCAGAGGTGAATACAGGGATCTAGAAGGCTGCAGAAGACATGGTGGCTTGGTATATGCATTTGTAGGCTTCAGTAATAGTAAGATTTATCTCAATTGAAAGATATTGTAATTTAGATGTTAGGGTTGGAGTTGGAACTCAAAAGGGATGGAATGATTGTTAACACTGTATAATAACAGCAACACCTAATTAGCCTCAATATTGCATGAACAAAGACAATAAAAGAAAAATTCAGTTCTGTCAATTGGAATAAAATAGTGATTCAAGCTGCTTCTTCAGTTCTGGTCAGATTACAGGTGGACACTGCCTTATCTATGTCTGAAGCGAGGAGCTAACTGCACTAACACACCTGCTTGTTTACAGTTTCTGTTTGTTAGCTATTGAACTACACAAAATGTGAACTGTGCCTGAGTCATATTTTGCATAATCACTCAGGCTCCTAATGGGTGCACATCACTGTTTTCCTTGTTTAGATTTAGGTCTGAGGATGGATTTATAAATAGGTGATAAATGATCTCCAAGCTACTCATTGCTGAAAAGAAGGATTGTCTTTCCTCACAAAAAATAGCATCTTCAACTCCCCTCTCAAACCATTTCTTTTCTCTGGCTCAGATCTGAAGCTCACTATCTCAAAGAAGTGGTTAGTGTCTTTGAGATAGAGATGTACAGGAGACTGAGGTCCCGAGGAGCTCTCATAACAGTGTTGGTGCATTCTCTTATGGAGTAGCTATTTTGTTTCTCCAGTGTAATGTTCACTGCAGTCTGCACAACACTGAATGGAGTAGACCACATAGTTGTGTTTGTGGCTCAGGGTTTTGTCTTTTAAAAAAGGTAGAAAGGAAGAAAAACTAGTAACTAGTAACTAACTTAACCCAATTTCCTGAACCCTCAATTAAAAGTGCACTATGTCACTTTTCTGGTGGAGGCTTTGCCACCTGTTTGGCACCGCAGAGAGGGTATTGCTTTATCTGAAATATTCCACAATACATGAAACAAATCTATCTCCATGGAGATGAGCAGGTGACTCCATCAGGCCAAGTTTTTGGTCAGATCTGTGTAAAGATGCAATAGGAAGGCAAGGTATGTAGTGACAATAGTTGCAATTGAGAAAATGCAAAATAGCTAAGTTTGAAGCTATACTGTGGAACATTCCAACCAAAGCAATCTCCATGGAGACAAGCGGATCCCTGAACCTCCACCAGAAAAGTTACATAGTTTACCTTTAAGTAGATTGTCAGCTCACTCCTCTCAAAGGAACCGTCCCCTTGTACAGGTCATTAAAATGCATGGGATTCTCCCAAATCTTAAAGCCCCTGTAAAATATTTACTGTCAAAATAAATAAATAAATAAAATAAACAATACATTTCCTAAAAAATACAATTAAGCATTCTCTCCCACTTTTTTTTCTACCACCATCTTGCATCGTCTTCTAGCTCCCACAACATTCAGTTCGCCCCTGTATAGTCCACAGCACTGCATCGCTGTCGTTATTAGAAATAATTAAATTCAATAAAGCGGAACAGATTAAATAAGAAACAACAATTGGCCAGTTGGGGTGTGTGGCTGTGGCTTCCATTATCTTTCAGAGGACAGCGGCACAGGGTGA
The DNA here is from genome assembly GCF_009829125.3 of Periophthalmus magnuspinnatus. Lineage (NCBI taxonomy): Eukaryota > Metazoa > Chordata > Actinopteri > Gobiiformes > Gobiidae > Periophthalmus > Periophthalmus magnuspinnatus. Next base: position 769,209 of record NC_047140.1, on the reverse strand, counting down.
TGGAGAGGCTGACAGAGCAAGTACGTAGGCAAGAAGCACAGAAAGATGGCTCATTTGCATGCTCTGTAGATGTTAATTGCTGCTTTATATAGACTAAGATTTACTGGTCAATAGGTTTTGGTTGTACCGGAATAAACAACCTTAAAATGCAATTGCTTGACCAGTCAGCTAGAAAGTGAGTTAAGTAGCTAAATGGAAGGTAAACGTGTTGAGACTGGCTTAGTAAATGTAATATTGCAACAAAGCATTTACTAGAAGTGATTTCAACAAGAAATTATGATTTGTTCAAAATCCCTGAAATGTTCAAGAATATCTGCCAGTAACATGTTCTTTAATGTTGTTAACAGACAAAAAATGGTACAATAAAAAAAAACAAAAAAAGAAACCATACCAAAATACAAATCTTGCCATATGTTTGTGAGCGACATAACCAAAATTAAGTATTTGCAGCAATACAGATGCAGTATATCACATTGGTGGTGGAGGGGTGGTCTCCCGTGGAGATATTGTAATGCTAGAATGTTTTATTCGTATGGCATTAAGCTTACCCATCTCCATGGTGACAAGCAGGTGACACTAGACCAGTCAGATCTGTGTAATAATGCATGTTGTTCAAGGTGCCAATAGCATCTTTAACACTAACAATAGTAGCAGTGGGTGGTAATAGCTCATACACTTCATGTGCCACCATCGTCATTTTGGTTGCATTATTTTGCATGGGGTTGGCAATCTTGACAGCAAATAAGTTCTATGCCAGAGAATCCTACACAAATCAACCTACTTTATTTCATATTTTAGCTTAAAATCTTTTCTCAAATTCTCCATTGAAATGAATGGGATTCCCACTGAAGCATAAGTTCCACTACAAAGATAATGCAGTCCAGCAGCATTTAGAGGCAAAAATCGGAAGGGCGGAATAAGGTAAATAAGTGGCACTGAGTGGGTACATTGGATATAACCAATTCTATACATTTCTCACCATTTATAGTATAATTCAAAGCTATCATAAGAAAATGAATACTACAATCCGATAGATGTTTGTTCATATTTATTCAGTAGTCTGATATATATTTTTCTTATGCTGATGTATTTCCTCAGTCGCTGCAGAAAAGAGGCAGTCTGTCACACCACAAAAGCAAAAGATAAATGCATCAATGACAAAAACATATACGCGCATGAGGAAAATTGGGATTCAGCCGCACAAAAGCCACTGTGAAAAGTGATGATAGGAGCCTGAGGACTGGTTAAATATTCATACGAGCACTGCACTGATGGGCGGTGACGTAGAACTACAGAGGAGAGGGAGAGAGGAAAGAAGCCTGAGTAATAAGCACTGAAGACAACCCATGCTTTTGCTTTGCTCACTACACAGCTAGAGGGATGTAAGACCACTATCCAAAACATGCAATTACAGGGAGCATAGCACGTTTAGACACATGTAAATGAGCACAACAGCTGGGGGCGGAATCATTGTTAGCGAACGGGAAAATGACTGTTAACTTAAGTGTGTGTAATGTTTAGAAGGGTAAGCTTGTTTGGGGTCTTTAAGTCTTGGAGTTGAAATGTTGTGACTGCTAACATTGAATGAGTACAGAGTGTGTAATTATTTGCTGTTGCTAATGGAGGGGCAGATGATTGCAAAAGGCCTAGTTAAAATCTAAAAGGTAACACTATATGTCACAACATGGGGATGGCTCGTAGGAAGAGTATGTTTTTACTATATTGGAAATTCTGTAGTAGCAGCAGTGTATGTATTTTGTCAGTTAGTCGAGGTAATCTTTTCGCACAGTATTATTATTATTATTGTTATTATTGTTAATAATAATAATAATAATAATAATAATATAATAATAATAATAATAATAAATAATAGTGATGATGATGTTTCTGGGCATGTCCCACCGGAGGAGGGAGACCCAGGACACACTGGAGGGACTATGTCTCTCGGCTGGCCTGGGAACGCCTTGGGGTCCCACCGGAGGAGCTGGAGGACGTGTCTGGGGTGAGGGAAGTCTGGGAGTCCCTGCTCAGACTGCTGCTCCCGCGACCCGGCCCCAGATAAGCGGAAGAAAATGGATGGATGGATGGATGGATATATTATTTTTTGTCATTATAATAAAGGGTCTTAATACTATACTTAAAACTATGCGTATATAGTATACAATAGTTTACATACACTATACAAACAAAACAATGGCTGTGTTTACATGTGCACTCAAAATTGGAAAAATATCAGATTTTTGGAGTTATCGGATTATTTAGATGACATGTAAAAAGCAAAAACATCAAATTTCCTTGTGATCACATTACTTACATCATATTTTGCAGTTTACATGCCATTTAAGTCATTTTAAAGGTCCAGAAATCAGACTATAATCAGATTTACATGTACATGTGAACAAATCCACTATTTTAAAAATGTTGGGTGCAAAACGTTTGTTATTCTGATACCCACTAGTGCAACGATCATGTTCCAAACCCAGCATTGGGTCTGACCCATGGAAACGTAAATATATACACAGTGTTGGTGTATAAAACTATAGACATGAAGTGCGTTTGCTGCCGCTTTCACTATTTACAAGAGGGCTTCCCTAATAAGATCAAGGTCAGCCTCAACACAAAACAAGCATTATTAGTCCATAGTGAATGAATACATGTGTGAGGTCTTTCTCCAGTGCCTGTAAATAAGGAGCCCTTGTTATTATTCTTAAGCAGTATCACCCAACCTCTGACACAATAGAAAGCATATCAATGTACCTTTACCTGCATACAGCATCACAGATTCAAATGTTGCCAAGAGAACACAATAAAAAAATATGAAACGTGGCAAAATAAAGGGCACATATGAGTAATCTACTCGACCCATTCACAAAGGCGTATCCTAGAAATGGATTTCACTGAAGTTCACTTTGTATTGTTGCACGCATTGAGGTCATCGGGGAAGTAATTGCTCCAAGGGCCAGTGCGTGGGAGATGGAAGAAAACAATTACGATGACCAATAACTCTCTCAACATACCTACTGCATATATGGACTCAGCCGAATGCAAATAAATCCTATAACAGAAATAAATGGGCAAGGCTTAGGGGAGAGTGGGCTTATTCCCCCCGAGGTAAAGCAGCCTCAGTATTGACCTTGATAAGACCGTCTCTTGGCTATAAAATGGCTGCTACATTCTGTTCAGTTTAAGCACACATGAAAGTATAAACTTGCTTTACCTATGTATGCATCATTTGATATTTTGCAGCTCAAAGTAAAAAAAAAATGGTGGGAAAGGGACAACAATGTCAGGTGCATTTAGTAATAATCACAGTACATTATTTTAAATCCTTTTGTCAGTGTAAAAATGTGATGACAGATAATTCTATTTTATTGTAAAATGTAAACTCAAAATGAGAGTATTCAATCCAACAATATGATTTGTATGTGTTCAGGTATAAAAGCTGTGATATGTGCTTTTCAAACCGTGAATTGTAAAAATAGGTGTTTAAATCTGTATAATTTATATAGCTCTACATATAGGACTATATATATTGGACATAGCCAATAGCAATGCTTATGGCTCTATACGTTCAATTTTTATTTATTTTTTTACAATCAATAAAGTACTTAATACAAGATAACACTGCCAGAGCAGTCTGATTTTGTCATTCTGCTACTACCAACTACTCAGCTAAAACTCTAAAAGCTAAAAAAATAATTTGCCTTCTGCGCTCTGGGCTCTCGACATTTCTTCAAATTGTAATAGGTTTTGTCATTTTGTATTTTGATCAGTGATTTAAAATGTTCAAAAATGTTCTTTAAGATGTTTTGTTAGTATGCACTACTAAAGCAGCAGTGACCTTGATAAAACAGCTCATGTGTTAACTTATCACTCGCTTTCCATTTTCTGCCGATAAGTGAACTCAGTGCTGCACCTGTGTTTCTTTTGATAGCATATGATTTGTAGATGTAGTCACGGCTGACATGCTGCCTTTTAAATTATGTATCACTTCTGAAGCTGGCTTGGCCCCATGAAACCCCTCTTGGCCTGGTGGTGCAAGAGGAAGAGGAGGAAGAGGAGGAGGAGAGGCTATTGAGCGGGCTGCACTGGCTTGGACATAAACAGTGTATTAGAGTGATTGGTTGGAGGGAGCTGATCCATGCTGGGGGCAGCCTGTCTGCCTGCCTGCCGCTGCTGCTAACCAATCTCACAGGGAAAATCGGAATTCAATTAGTCTGGCCAGAGGAGCTTCATATGTGTGTCATCCAATCTCTTGGCCAGATTTGCAAGATTTTCCAGACTTTCCCTCCACCATCCCAAATCCCTCTTCTTACGATAGCCGACTCAGCAGTGCATACAGAATGAAATTAATTTCGAGATAGGTAATTCCACTTGTTTATGCATTCTTATAGCAGTATATATCACTCCAATTCTAAATTTGCTTGTACCTCCTCTACTGTATACATGCATACACACTCTCCAAGTGTGGCTCATTTTTACCACATTTAACAACTTTTGTCCATTTCATAACAATGACAAACACTAAAACTTCTATATGGAACAATATGTACCCACCGTTTCTTGGTACAGCATAAATCTTTGTTGATGCTTGAATAGGGTATGATGATGGGGACATAAGCTGAAAGGAGCGGGAAGAAAAACCTGCAAGAGGAAATCTAGACTGATAGCCATGAGAAGCGGCTGACAACCAAGGGGCCATTAAAAAGAATAAGGAAGAAGATAAAAGAGGAGGGGAGAGCGAGAGCTGGACCAGTAAAACACATGGGGGGCTAATGGAGTGAGAAAGTAACAGGTATAAATAAACTGTTGTGATGACAGTAAAAATAAAACAGCCATCAGAGAGACACAAACATACTTGCAATGGGGATTAGTGTGTCATTCTTTCAATATGCATAGTGTGATTAAATGATTTAGCATTATATAAGATGTATAACTTAAAATGCATTACGAGCTCATGAGGGAGTCAAGAGTAATTTCAAAACAATATTGGTGGTTTTCACAATGTGATGACGTCATACTCCCAGAGGGGGGCAAGAGCCAGATTTCCCTATTGATTACATTGTATTTGCCATGAAATATCCAAAACGTAAGTGCACAAATGCTTGTTGAACCTGATAATTTCATTAGTAACTAGAGCCAAGAACGTGCTGTATTACAACAAGCATCAACATTTTAATCATATTCATTTTAGCTGCCCCTCATGTGTATTAAATATTATTGGCCCATAGAATGTTGTGCTATCATCTGAAACCCAGCAATACTACAGTCTATCACTGCTACTGATAGATGCACAATTATTCCATGCTTGTCTCTAGGATGATGTTATACCTTCGCTTTGAATGTTCCACAATATTAAATGTATATATCTCCATGGAAGCAAGAAGGTGAAACCAGAGAATATTTGTTTATCTATCTACTTTTTGCAGTAAGGAACACCTGTAATTGAGAAAAAGAAAGGTAGATACACTGTCATAACGTGGAACATTTCTTGCATGGAGACCAGCAAGTGACAGACCTTCTATCAGAAAAGTTACATGGTGCGCCTTTAATGTTGAAATTGACTTGTAACACTTTAACTGGTGTCTGAGTCTCTGAACTCAAATATGCTTTATAAAACATGCCCTGAAAGGTATTGATTTGAATGTTCAAATATATTGCAAATTACAACCTGTGAACTTGATATCTTCTTCAGAAAATATTACGCTGATAGGTTCTGATTTAAAGATCGTGCTGAAAGTCCATTTCACTGAAGTCGACAATGAAAAAATAGACACGGAAATAAGATGTTCTCTGGATCTGTGGGAGGCAGATATGCACAGTATTCATCTTGGCTATCTGATACTGTCCCCAAAGATGTAGCACACCCACAAGCTCCCTGCACCCCGAGCTGACTGTGTGTCTCCTACATTATCACTCTCTTCCAATGTAATACCTGGCCCTATCACTACTAACTCATATAAGTGCAGTCTTCGGCTCTACTTTCCAATCGGAACATAAAACAGGAAATTTAGATGTTTAGGCATGATTCTTGCAGACGAGTTATCCGCCATCGGCCGCCCAACCTGGACAGTTTCATTGCTCCGAGCCAGGGAGATGAAACACCCTCTCTATACAATATGAGGAAATGTGCACCACTGCTTCATCTGCCCAAGTCTTCACGCTCATTCACAAATCCCAGGAGGATCATGGGTATTCTGCTGCCTCCTGATGTGCACCCAGGCCTTTGTAGTTTGTTGTGCCGGATTTCAAAAGTTGCCGAGGTTGTAAAGTTTTCCATTACACATTTCACGAAGATGGATGTGGCACTTCGTCAGGCTCTGGCGGTGTAGCAAGGAAGACATGGTGTCAAAAGATGCTAGGCGGTGAGTGATAAACAAATTGGAAGTGAGATGAGAAACAGCGTGTTGGTTTTAAAATACAGAAATCCCATTACTAGGTGGTGGTGTAAGGTGGTAGGAAAATGTAAATTAGAGGCTTTCAAAGACTTGCATAGGTGAGACATGCTTAGACTCATCATGGGGTAAAATCTATTTTTATTGAGCCAGTGCCACAAAACCAAGTGTGCCTTAACTTTAACGCTACCATCTGTAATTAGACTGGCCGACCTTGCTGTATTCTCACATAACACCACTAGATGCTAACGACATTGCTGTTGTCTGATAGTGTGCCAGCTTTGGCCTGGCAGAGAAGATCAGAGAGCTTAGGTGTGCGTGCTAGTGTACAGGTTTCACATTTACTGGTAATAAAATAAAATAAAATCTAATAAACTTACAGATGGGAGCTTTAAGTACAATTAGTAAAAATAACCATTATTTTCTGTGACACTATGTTTCAAGTATTCAACATTCCACCAAACAAAATAGATGAATCCTATTAACTTACAATGCAACTAAAATATTCCAATTCTCTGATTTTAGTGAAGTATCTCAAAATAGTTCAAAAAGTCTTCAATCACCGTTTAGTCTAAACCAATCCACATGAAACAGTGCCACGCAATAAAAAAGCTCAAATAAACAATATTAATAAATTAATACATTAACGGCAAAATGTCATCTTGTGTTACCAAACATTTCTGGTCAGTCTAGAAAGTACCAGCCCCAGAGCAAGACCTATAACAATCCACAAAGCATAGTTCCGAGTCCATATCTCCTCTTATACATGCGCCATCACATTAACCACTACAATGAACTAAAATGATCACTAATGTTCACCCCAAATCCAAGACAATGGTTTTCTTCGTATCTGTTTTTCTTCCTTTCATTGATTTTTAACATTTGATATCCATTAGACGGGCATCAGAGCTGACACATCACCTGCGCTAATTGAAAAGGTGTTACGTCTGGGGCATTCATGGCAAGGACATAGACAAAACTCACGATTGCAGGGACAGATTGTTAGCCTTGACTGCGTTTCATTAGCATGCTGCATGGCTGAGATAAGATGGCAGAAAGAAGTGGACCGCGGAGTTAAAAGGCTTCTCACCAACAATCGGCCTCAACATCTTTTTCACTTTGGAAGGGAATGGCCTTCCAACTAGCTCGTACAATCTGCAGTCCTTTTGTCTTTTGTGGGAATTTATTTTGCATAGTTGTCACTTCGATTGAGTATTTGGATTTGTTTCAACCAAAGAGCTTGCTTCAGCCAATGGTTTCCTTCTAAAGTAATCCAATTCAAATCTGCACATTTACTCTAGAATAGAATAATTGGCAGGAATAATTGGTCAGTGTTGCAGGTTTGCATAATTACACATAAGTACACCTGCCACCCTCCTGCCACCCTCCAGTCAATGCCATTCATGCAAACCAAGGAGGTTTATAATATGAAAAAGTTATACTGAGCAATTCACGTGGAATTCATAGATAAATTGAAAGTTTTTTTGTTTTTTATCTCTTTTACCTTCCTTCCTTTTTTAAATTAACAAGATCTACAGAAACTGCTTTTTTTGTAGACTTGAATTCAAATATCTGGCTAACAAAGGTAACTCAAACCCAAAAAGAATCACTACTTATTTTACTTTTTTAATCATTTGTATGAAGAAGACATAAAATTACATTATTGTGTACATACTGAAAGAAAACATGTCTCCACTTGGATGCAGCCTATAAATTATATCATTGGGCCAACCTTCCTCTGCATTTGAGCCTGTGTGAGATTATAAGGTTGGATTTTGAGGTCCACTCCACATGTCTTACATATGTAAATCACTGCTCTTGCTCCCATGTTCCATAGATAGACTTAACTGCTGTGAGGTGGGCGATATGTGAATTTGCTTCGATACCAAACTGGAGCCTTACAAATCCTTAGTCGGTTTCTTATCTCATCTTGTGTTTTCTAGGGGGATGAAAGCAATCTTCAAATGGCATCTGCAGCCGCGAAGCTCTTGAACCCAATCAACTGCAGTCAGACCCAAATGGACCGCACGACCCACCCCACCAGATTCTACAGCCCTGGTAAAGCACGCTTCTACGCCAATCACGACCGAAATAACGGCGATCACACACATCCATCATGCAGCTTGGCAAGGGTGCTCCCCGTAATGAAAGCTCTGAAATCGGACACAAAAGCTGAACCTCTGGGGGGGGGGGTTAGCAAGTAAACACCAGTCGCAAAGTGAATAGCGGGAGTGTTGATGCAGCAGAATAAGCAGGGAAAACGGTGGTTAGAAGACAAATCGCACTAGGGACAGCAACCTCCCCAAAAGGCATTTAATTTGTTTAAGATGCCACAAGTCAAGCTAAGTCTGCTATTTGTCCTCATGAATGTTGTTGACACTCACCATAGGAGACCCCCAGCGGTTTCCTTCTCAGACGAAATACATGTCAGAAGTTCTTTCTCCCTTTTTTTTGTAACTTTGTTTTTGCAGAAGTTGAAATAGAGCCATTAAAGGGCCAGAGAGCTAAATGTCATCCACAGTGTAGGTGATAGATGGAGCATACAAGCCTTGGGTACGGCTAATGATAATGGACAAAAAGGCTGAGTTAATTAAAAACCAGAATTACAATGTCACACTTGTATGACTTTGTGAAGCGTGCAAAGTTTATGCGCACATCCATTATCTGTCCACAATAACAACCAATACATATTGCAAATGGCAACAAGCAAATGTGCACAAGGACAATGAAGTTTCTGTAAAAAAAATGTGTTTGTTAAAACTGTGAAGAATATAATGAAAATACTGTTCTCTTTCAATTGTAATTCCAGTAGCTGTTGGTTAAAACAAGCAAAGGACTGTTCGATTACGAGTTAATAGAAAAATAATGATGGAAACATAGGAAGTACAGAATTCAGAGAAGTTGCCAGATTGGCCCTATTTCACAAATAGTTTTATCCAATTTGTCAGCAAAGCAAGCGTTCAGTAAGCTTGTCGCATAGTGCATGGATTCTAATTTACTTTAAACCATTTATAAGTCTGAACTCCATAGTCTGAGTAAGTTAATAAAGTATTTAAAAGTCAGCGGTTGTCTTCATTATTATTCTCTAACGGCCAGTTCCAATGCACCAGAGCAGTTTCATTTACTCGCGATATGCATGCACATTTTATAATAAAAAAACAAAAAAAAAAAAAAAAACATATTGGATACATTAGAGTTGTTTGGCTGTCTTGTAAATTGTTTATTAGTGTTCAAAGCGGATAAGAGGAGACATGTTGTTAATTAAAAAATAGTTCAAACAGTGAAGCCTGTAAACCTCCACATTATGTTTACACCAGACGTGCATGTAAACAAACTGCATGTGTGACTTTTAACATGAAAAATATGCATTTATGAAGCAAGATCAGAAGCCACCTTTATGGTTCATTAATTAGTGCTGATAAGAATGGAAAGTATTGTACTCAAACGTGGTTCAGGTCCAAGCATGTTTAAGAGGATGTGAACGTGCTAGGTTTGAACCACAAAATATTGAAATGTTGAAGATAGTTCTTTAATTTAATTCTTTAATTAATTCATTTCATTTGACTTGACTGATATATAGGCCTACACTGAGTTACTGTTCTTATTTTTACAGTAGTAGTTAATGGGGCCAAGGGATGTGATCGCTTGTTTGATTACCATGCTGTTTTTGATGCTCTTAACAAAATGGTGTTGTTGTTATTTATATTAAAGGCGACATTAAAGGGGACAGTGTAATGCATAGCCATATGTCCATTTCCTTCTTGAGAGAATAAAATGACAGCAGAGCAGTAACACAGGTAGCCTCTCCTCTTCTGCCGATAACCATCAGGCACAACAGGTGATACTTAAGCCCCGAAACATTTATACAGCCACAGTGGGTGGTCCCTCTCTGTCCTCTCACCATAGCAACAAACACAGCCATTTGCTTGCAGTACTTGTCAGCACCACTAACTTTTGTCCATATTTTCTTCTTTTTAGAACTTGATGTTCGAAGCAACCTGCGCAAGTTCAACGTGAGACTTTTAATCCATCTGTCTGTTCTTGCAGAGTTTTCACTGGAACATGTTGCACGACTCTCCCCAAACGACCTTGAAGCAGCTCTTTGCTATGCTAAATTATGCTAATGGGATGCTAAATTATTTCGGCTTAAGTGGACATGATACAAAAGGATTTGGAATTTGTACAATATTTTGCCAAATCACTGTGATTAAGCAGAAATAATTGGAAGGCCTTGTAAGCGGTATTATTAACATTCGCCAGCAGTTATATATGGTAAGATTGCAAAACAGCAGCTTTTTAGTTAAAGCTCCTACATTACACGAAATTGACTCCTGTGAGCTTTAAGCCATGTTATAATGTTGTTACCTCCTCACAAACATACCTGGAGTTGTGTTTGTTTCATTCAAACATGTTTGAATAATCCTGCATTATTACTCTAGCTACATCTCTATAGCTCAAAATGCATCAGTGTCATGAAGCAGTAGTTTTCAAGTTAACAGCTCCTTTTACCTTCAGTTCAATTAGAGATTGGCAATTCCAGGGCTGAAATTGTCCAAATGATTCTCATGAAGGAGTTTAAAATGCAGTGGAGCATTTCCTGTATTTCCACATGACATCACAGGGTTTGTGTGTTAAACATGTGTGAATTAAACAAAACAAACTGCAGGTATGCTTTGATGATAAAACAACTTTATAGCATAATATGGGCCCTTTAAAAGAGACTATTCATTTAAGTAGTTGAAAGTAGGTGAGCCCTGGGATGCCACTTGCGGTCTTTAATCATCCAAACATCACAACACCAGTTCACGTGATCGATTGGAATGTTGCTTTAAAGGCAACACATCATTTTCACAACCTAATCATAACATCCTGGGTAGTTTTTCCCTCGACAACCAGGTGCCAACCATTCACTCACAGCCGACGTGACATTTCATTCAGTGTCTATATGAGACACATATCAACAGCTCCTCATCAGCTGCCAGCCCTGCATCATTCCTCTTAATCATGGGCTGAGTCACTGTGTACAGCCGGGTGGGTCCAATGACAGAGCATCTCCCAAACATGCCCTCATTCTGTACCTACTGCCTGCTGCTTTTCAGATGACCTGTGGCTGCCCTGCTTTCTTAGTAAATGTGGCCTTTCAAACACAATGGCAATACAAAAGATGGTATTAATGGATTCTCGTTGTTGTGGTCTTTCCATCTTGTCAGCTTCATTAGGTATTCTTTTTTTATGTATACATGCATGGTTTGTTCAACTGTTTAAAGTAGACCTGTTATGTAAAATTTACTTTTCAGAGCTTTTAACTATGTTATAGTTTCACCGCCATCAGCATACATCCACTGTTCTGTCCTTACTTCGTTCTCCAGTTTTATTTTCTTAATCGGTGATACGCATAGGATTTGGTAGTGTTTTGTAGTCATTTTGGTACTGTACAGTGACATCAGCTCCCATTGGGCACCGTAGTTTTCTAACACGGAAGTCAGTGGACGTGTTTTGCGTTAGATGGATATTGCAATTTAAAATGAGCAAATTATAACATAATGATCCACTGGTGTCACAGATTATAACTATATTGCAGACATGAGCACAATATTTTAAATGGTAGCAACACAATAGGAAGGGAGGAAATTTACAAAAAATATGGAAGCCAATATGGAATCCAGAAAGTTCCAAAATATTACTTTTCTTGAGATAGTTCAGCATAATTCAAACATGAGTTAAAATTAGTGACACAAGCAAGATTTGAGAAATGTAACATTTACTCACCTTCTGAAAATGTATATGCGATATGTGAATATGTGATGATAGGGCTACATAGTGGTTCAAACAGACAGACAGTAAAATAAAAAAAACACATAAAATTACACTGACTTGAGGTATGTTGCCAAGTGACATAATCTCAGACTCTATAGTACTCTCTCAGTGCTGCTCACATGTCAGTGCTCCTCCCTAGGCCAGTGTGACCTCTAGACAAGAAGGTGTGATGTCACTGAAAAGGTACAAAACAGCCCCCAATATTTCATTTTATAGAGTGTGTTAAGAGTGTCCCGGAAGTCACCACCTAAATGACCAGTAGCTTGCCTTGTCAGGGAGCAGAATTGAATCTGTCAGCTGCTGTACGGGACAAAATGGAGGCTAGGGCAGTTCTGTGGACTGACATGCATCACTGTCACTGCGACGGCTCTTTATCAGCACACTAAAGACACTTTTACTCCCCCGCTGAGTTAGAAGCCAAAGAGTAACTGAGCAATAGGTCTCCTTCAGTTCTCCTGAAAGAGCATTAAGCTTCTGATGAGTGGTATATGGGGAAACACGATGAAGAAAGTATTGCTTTTAATTAGTGTATTAATTAAGTGTGTACTATTGGACATTTGAGTAAAGATGTGATACAGCTTAATCGTTCAGACGAGAAATGAACAGGTAGCTCTAAATGCAGATAAAATAGTCAAAAGAAAAAGAAATCTGTAAGCAATTTGAATCAAAAGAATACGTGCAAGCAATAGGTGAATAAATACAGAAATAGGCATATCTTTAATCACACACACCCACTGCTCTGTACTTACTTTGTTCTCCAATTGTATTAGATTATAATTGGTGATATTGCGTTGTCATTTTGGTAAAATTTTGGTAAAATCTGCTGCTCGCAAGCATGATGTGCAGTTGTCTTTCAGAGGTGCCGACTCTTTGTTGTGATGACATTTATGACGACATCTGCTCCCATTGAGCACCTCAGTTTTCTAACGAGGAAGTCAGTGGACTGCACAGTGGAAGTCATTATAGACGAATATTGTGGTTAGACTATGGCTATAAAGCAGACACAAGCATAATAGGTAGGTCTTTTTTAATTCAATTTCAGTTTCTCTTCTCTTATATTTACTTGAATCAGTTCAAGCTGAGGTGATCTGTTACAAATAACAATGCTGTAACAGACCAATATCACGATTGTTGCTCTAGTATTACTTGGTATCAGATCAAAACAAAAATCACTGTTACTGCAGTTGTCAAACAGGTTACATGTCTAATGAACCAATCTAAAGACTAAAACATTCAAGAGGATCTTCAAAAATATATCAAATCTTCATCAGAATCAACTATCTCTATTTCACTGATTTCATTATAATAGCTTTACAGATTTTGTGGCGTCAGGACATAGCTAATTCACTAATCACTGTGAATACTTTCAAACTCATCCATACTGCATTCGTCTTCTTAGTTTGCTTTTAATACCTCCACTGGCACATTAGAGTGGTTTGTTATTTGCTCAAACAAACAGTGCCAAAGCCCTGAAGTAACCTCACCATAGAAACGGCGGAGTGTGACAGTCTTTAGCTGGATGAGAAGGAAATAAAGAGAGATCTGAAAGTGAAAAAGCCCCTGTCTGTAATACATTGGGGGTTTGTTGCTAATGCTTCTGAGTGCACTATGCATAACAATATGTTGTCTATGTGTGCATGCATGGTTCTTCACACTGGGAGGACTGAGGGGGAACATGTTTGGTCCTGAGAGATCGTAGCATCCCTGTCACAGTAATTATTAACAGATTAGAGCAAGGAAATTCACCAGGGACTGGAGCAGATCGGCTAAAAAGGATTTAAAAGGTTCTCTCATCGTTCTTTATCTTTTGTGTTTTAATTTGGGGAAAGTTTTATTAAAAAGTTGAATAAATGATAACAAAATGCAATGATTCAATATGTTTTTATCCCCAACAGACCACAACAGCAAAACAGTAGCTGGTGATGGTATGCAATTGATTCTGAGTCGCACTGCACCACTGTGTCTTTAGCTGCATCACTCAATACTTTGTGAATTTGTGTGTGTTTTCAATTTATGTAAGTTGTCATTAACCTTTATGGTGACACATTTACTTTACACCTGATGTGATGTTTAGCCTTGTTAAAAAAACTTGTTGTTTTACTACACCTCGTAGTAAAACAACAGTGTCAACCCACATGTAACCCAAACCCAATGCAATATGTAATATAATGTAGTCATGTTGTACTTTAGGATTAGCATTAGGTTTAGTATTAGAAGATTTAAGTGGCATGCCATGTGACTATAGACTGTATAAAGAAGTGGACTAAGTGAGTGTGACGTCACCACAGCATTCAGCTCCAAATGAAGCTCATTGAGGCTAGCAGTTATAGGGGTCAATTTGGAGCTGAGTTCCACATTTGGAATTGCGACGATGAGTATCAGAGCAACCAAATAGCCAGTCCGGAGTGAGGCTATTGAAGGTAATGCCCCTTCTCGCCCACACCGCTGGTTTAGCAGGGAGCGGGCACTTAGCAACGCTGTCAATCAAACCTGTTGTTAACCCTAGCGGGTTATGCACTCATTATGTTCAAGTTAAACCGTTAGTAGCTGTTACGCAGGCTCTATTATTTTGTATTTGTTGAGGTAGTAACAAGTACAAAGTGAAATATAGTTACCTTTGTGTTACCTTTGTGTTACCTTTTATAGAAATTTGGGTAACACTATAATAACCACACTTTTAATATCCTTAGAATTTTAATATCCTTTAGAATTAGAATTTAGAACTTGGTACCACAGCGGGCTACATCTTTAACGAATTCCCACACACTAACATTCTGCACACAATCTTCACAAGAACCACGCAGAATGGGAGCAGCCAATTGCCAATGACACAAACTATAAGAGGGACAAAAATAATGTGTCTCAACAATCAAAAAGTACTTGCGCTTTTGTGTGCGGTCTGTCGCAGTGTTTATCTCCATCTCTCTGCAGTAGCAAAGTATTATTGAACTGACTCAGAGCAACTGGCTTTTAGTGGCGTCGCACTTCTTACAGAAACCCAAAAGCACAGAGGCGGCGCCTGAGATGAAATATAGATGAAGCAAACTTTGGACACAACTGTACATATGAGGGACACTTTCCTTGTATTAAATGGGTAAAACAGTTGGACTACTCTGTAATAACTTGTTTGGAATTTCATGGAGAAACGTGTCTCAAAATGTTGGAAAGGAGAATTGAGTTTGTAATTTTTCATAGATAAATGTTGATGGTACTGCCTAAACTGAATGGCTAACTTAATCTTCTAAGGCAATGGCTTTGATACTGTTGTTTCAGACTCTTGCTGTAAAAATGAACTTACTGTTTATTGAAGCATATCACTTCAATGGGGAAAAATGTAGTATTTAAAAAAAAAAATCACAGTCCTATAGTGTTTGGATTAAAGTGAAGTTAAAGTCATCTCGACCAGATTTAGCCGGTCGTGTAACTTGGTTGATATCAGTATTACTAACAAATATCATTCCCAGGCGTCAGATTGATCCTGTTCAATCTCAAATAGGCCTGGTATCCCTAAAGAGGCACATGTGATATGCAAAACTCCAGGACAAGGAAGGGACTGGGAGTCATACACGTGAATATATGTAGCATCACATCTAAATGAGATTACATCAAACAGATCCAAATGTATTTATATTTACTGAAACCTGGTTCTCAAATAAAATAAGTGATGAGGAAATCAATATTAAAACGTTTTTTTTTCTATTTTGACCTTGATCCTGATATGGCCTTACATTTTTCTTATTAATACATTTAATGAAATTGCAGACCGACATTTGCCTAAAAGAAAAGAAGAAGAAAAATATTAATGAAAAACTGTAACAATTCTTGGTTCAACACAGAAATTGGATGTTTAATTTGAGAAAGAAATGTTGCCTGAAAAACTTCACACACAACCAGATCAGATTTGGATAAAAAAAAAAAAAAAAAAGAAGAAATAGATAGGCAAAAATGTCTTACTTCATGTCAGCGCTGATAGAGAGTCACTGAAATCCAGCAAAGTTCTGGAGGACAGTAAGAACATTCAACCAATATTTTATTGGATTCAACTATTGTAAATTCTAAAGAACAAATACAGTATCTGATGTTTTAATAATCAGAAAGTGTGTGTCGGCGGTGGGGGGGGAGGGTGGACTCTGTTGGGAGCTGGTGGAGAAGAGGATGAGAGTCTGATGCAGACCATCCCAACAACAGCAGACGAGACACCAGTCCATGCTTCTCTCGCTGCACTGTAGACTGAGAGGTTCAGGATCGGTCATACCTGCTGCTATAAGACTGTATAACAGCTCTTGTTGATCGGGTGCACTTTATTATCTTTGTACTGTTTGTGATTTTATACCTGCATGTAATTTATGTTATGTCTCGGTTTTTGCTGCTGGACAAATGAATTTCCCCGGTCTGGGGATTAATAAAGTATTTATCTATCTTATCTATCTATCTATCTATCTATCTATCTAATAGACATTTTATCTGTTTTGGATCATAATGGTGGTCCTTCAGATCTTGATCATGTTGAATTTGAACCTTTGGCAGAAAAGTCACATTTTCTCTTTAAGACCTTTCACTTACCTTGGTCCAAAACTTCTATTACCAGCTGCCACATATTTAATTCAACCTCTATTACATAATTTGAATTTATTAATTCAAATGTGATAAAAATAAGTAAATTAACTAATTAAATTACATTCAGGTGATGAATTTAAAACTCATCACTGTACACTCTAAGACAGCCATTTCTATCTGTCAGAAGAACAACACTGTATGAAATGTATTTATAAGGGACTACGACGATAGACTGTCTGAATATCTCACTTGTTTGTTGAACTTTGATACGGGAACTTTTAATATGAGATCTCATGTCTAAGTCTAAAAACTGGCAGCACTAGAACTGAAATGTGAAGAAAAGCTTTTGGTTATTTTGCTTCACAAAAGTAGAATACATTTGAAGAACATGTAAAACTGGAGACACTGGAGCCACTGCAGCACTTTAATAATGTGGAGATAAACATTTATATTCACAACTGCTCCTGTTTTAATGTTTTAAATGGACTTATGTACTTATTTATTTTGTTTTATGTTTACCCTCACTGGTTTCTCCCTGTATAATAAACATTAGAAAGAAAAATGAAATGAAGAACCTCTAATTCATCAAAGTATTAATGTTACAGTGAACAAAAACAAACTGTTAAGCTTCTTCAATGAGGTTAGTGAAACATAAGAAATGTATGCAGATTTGAGTCTTTTGGATGTTGAACGGGCATGATTTAGGTACGTTATGATGTCGTCTTTATGGCTTGAATGAATAAAAAATCTTGTGTTGTGAATTATTTATCCATGGGTTTCAGAATGAAGATACGATGTATTTTGCCATACAACAAAAAATGGTATCTTTAGAAAGGCAAAAATTCCTGAAAATGTGGCATATAACTGGAAGTCGAACCCAGGAATAGATTTATGACATTTGTTGATTAATTTCACAGTGTCACAAGTTTTTCTCCACAGCAAAAGCATCTTGACTTGTGTAGAAAAATGACTGATCGATTTATCCATACTCGGCTTATTGCGTATTAAAGGCATCTGTATGAAGATGTGAAAAGACTTCCCTTGGGTCCAGGCACTATTGAATATCTGCTGCATATTTCACATGACACACTAATGACCAGTGCCAAGCAAAGTGAGGCCACGGTCTCCAGGGACATTTACTAACAAGCCAGTACGTCTGAAGCAGATGGCGCTGGTGATCTGCAGCACGAGAGGCGCCTGCTAACACAGGCTGGAGGCTGCATGTTCATAACGAAAGAACTGGTT
The DNA here is from genome assembly GCF_009829125.3 of Periophthalmus magnuspinnatus. Taxonomy (NCBI): domain Eukaryota; kingdom Metazoa; phylum Chordata; class Actinopteri; order Gobiiformes; family Gobiidae; genus Periophthalmus; species Periophthalmus magnuspinnatus. The sequence continues at coordinate 751,195 of NC_047140.1, read as the reverse complement.
TAATCCTGTTGTAATTTTAGCGCATTATTAAGATTAAAGATGTAATAAGGCCAAGCGTAAACAACAGGATATTTCAACAGAAAGAAAGTCTTGTATGACTGGCATTACCACGGTAAGTAATACTTGTTGTGAGCATGCATATTGATAAGATTATTCCTCTCGGATAATGCATTGTATGATGGATAAAAAAAATCCACTGTTCTAATATTTGATGGGCTTTGATCCAGAATCTTTGAATATTTTTAAAAGTAATTTTATACGATATTTTATAAAATTGCACAGGTACAGGTGGATAATGGTTTACTTTTTAATTTCAGAATAAAAGCACCACTATCCATGAACTAAATTCTTAAACAAAATAAACTTCCCATTTACATGGTTCATTTTCACAGTGGTTTGGTGGCTGGATAAGTTGCAGCATAGCCAACATCAACACACTGCAGAATGTAGCATGCATAGATCTGTGTGTACACATACATATTTACACATGCATGGAACAAACACAACTTTGCAGTGTTCTATTCAATGAGCGTTCCCATCATCAGCCATGGTTCATAGGGACATTCATCAGGGCTGAGTGCACTTGTGGATGTAACGCTCAATAAAACAAGTATAAATATCTGGTTGGTGCCATCAGTCTCGTGCAGGTGGCAACAAAACAAAGAATTGCACAATATAATGTAACAGATGTGCATTGCTTACAAGAACCCCCTGAGGCATTCAAAAGCATCTAAATTGTTATGCTAAATGTAAAAATAGCATTTTATACTAAAATTGGTGATCATAATTATTGTGAAGAGGCTGCTGCTTCACATAAAATTAAACTGCTGTCAGAAAATCAAGTGCCGCTCAACATTTCACACATTCTCTGTGTGTCCTTTTATATTCTGATCTCACCCAGCACATTACCACTGATACTACTATCACTATGCTTGACACTGAAAAAGAAGCCTGAATATGGAAGGGTTATTTAGATTGCACAATGTGTCTTTGAAAGGATCTTACTGACTGGTAAGAGCCGTGGTTATGACTGTTGAGTTCTTCCTCACATCTCTCCTGCATATGCGTGCCAAAGACACCTCCACTTCTCTCAGTGTTGACTTTCCTTTACAGATAACTATATCAAATACCAATCTCAAGTTTAGGCTGTGTTTACACACACATCACATCAAAGGTGGGACTAAACTGGGAATAAACTTGGACTAGACCAATACTAAAGTATAACCAGAGCAGGAACAAACCAAGTCTACATCAAGACTCTAATGAGCTCAAAGCAGAGGAAAACCAGTTCAAGTGTAAAGGCACACTTACAGACTTTTTACTTCCTTTCATTGGTCAACTTGTCTCACAGAAGCTGACCCCTTGTGGCTTGTGTTGGCATCTTTACAATTTTAACAGTATTCATTCAGCTTATCGAATAAGCTTCAGTCTTTGTACATTAGATCTGTTTATGTAATACTGGCTTTTAATGCAAGCTGATTAACAATTTAACAGTTAACCAAGTCCAGTCTGTATTAATCATCCATATGTTTTATGCCAGCTGCACGTCTAACCAATAAAATTCTTCAACTTCCAATCCATGGAGTTCAGAATAATGAGAAATTAGGACCATTGTCATAGATATATTATAATATTTAGAAACACGAAAAGCTACAAAATGTTGCATATAACAGGAAACTGAAACACATGAATGGAGTTAGAGGAACAAAAGGTTTGGAGATTGGTAAACGAAGTACTTGTACACCTTTTGGAAACAGACAGACTGTGAAATCTTACAGTTATGTTCTGGAGTGCACAGTCACTATCCCCCTCTGTCCTGATTGGTGCTAGCAGATCTCAGGGCTTTAGCCATCTGAAGTCGGTTAGCAGGCAGTTCGCTGCCCAGCTCTCTGACGAAGAAAGGTCAAGCATGAGTGAAACCAGACCTTTACCAAGCCCTGAGGCAGTCGACAAGGGCTACTGCATTCTCTCCATCCAACCAATCACCATTACCAACTTCCCTCTCTCAAACCCAAACCATTTACGATTGCGCCTTATGTTATCACAGCCAGCAGGAGTGATCACGCTTCCATGGGAGGCGGAGCTTCAGATCAGAGGGATAGGTCGACCATAGAAAAAGAGAGAAGGAGCGACAGGGGAATGATAGATCCACACTATCCTCTGATGTTGTCTTTAGGAGCTCCTCGGCAGTGCAATCATGTAAAGGGGAATAAATAGCTGACATAGACGTGCGTGCTATAATTGAGCGTCAATTTCTGCTGAGGCGTAATCACACAAGCTACAGTGGTCATAAATTAAGACGTGGAACAACTCAGCTGAAGGAGAAAGGAGTAAGTCGCTCTTACAAACAGCTGGGATTTAATTGGATGTTGCTACAGTGAGGCATACAGGCGGCATTACAAGGACTGCAGCTGTAACTAAGGCATATATATATATATAATATATATATATATATATATTAGAGAGAGAGAGAGAAGAGAGAGAGAGAGGAGAGAGAGTCACACTTCCTGTAAATGTCATTTGGATGGGAAAAGTTTTTCCATATTTCCGGCCTCCATCCTTGCATACTTTAGAGTTCTGTTGGTGTAAATGATCACTGCACAGTAGACTCACACTGTACTCCCTATATAGTACAACAGTATAGTATAGTGCCATATGAGCTGGTGTTATTTAAAACTATCACAAATGTGTGAAAAATCATTGGGAAAGTGTCAATGGGGTATGGCATTAATGCTCTGAGTAACTATGCATACTGTACAGAAAAATACACTGGGCAGAATCTAGGGCATGTTTTTCTATGTGATTGTGCCAATAACAATTCATAGACACTTCTCAAATTCAGTTCAATATTTAAGCAAAAGCACTGCTTATTTTCATTCTTGTTTCGTAAGAATCAGGAATACGCAGGAATATAGGCCACACTGCATCACTACAGACAGAAAATAACTAGCCCAAAATTCACCCAGTGTGCCCATTTTGCCCATTTTTGTGTGCCCATTTTTCTCCTTTTAAACACATATTTCCTAACAGCTCCATGCACCTCAGGCTGTGCAATTAATAACATTTTAATTAATGTTCAAATTTAAAATTTTAAAAAGCAATTACTTATAATGCAATCATGGTTAAGATTTTTTTTTTTTTTTTTTTTCAAATAATTGAGAAGCTATGGGGATCCACAATCTGTTGCCCCATGAATAAGTAGTCACTAAGCAAAAACTGGAATACCTCGGTGATAATTCAAAATACTTTTACAGACAACTGAATATAATTTTCAACATAAAATAGTAGAAAACTTTCTCAATCATGGGGATTTATTCTGACATCGATCAAGACCATTTTAAAACTATCAGGAAATGTCCAGCTTTGCTCTGAGTATTGCTTTCCCAAAATCAATACTAGTTTAAATGACTTTGAACCAGTACCAGCTTTAGTCTGGATCAGCCTGGGTAGTCATTTATTTGACAACATTATGGACAATATACGAATATCAGGCCTATGTTGTCACCAAACTCCAAACTTTGTTCCCGTCCTGGTATGACTCTGTAAATGCTGTTTCATGTATTCCACTGCTAAGCCTGATGATCTTTGCACAAAAGAGCACAAAGATAGTTGGCATTTGTTTTGCTGCAGTCAAACAATGACCATTGATCCAACATACCAAACAGTAGTGACACAGCCAACATGCTCATTGTACACTTTTAACTACTCAACAGAAAATAAACACTGTTTTATAGGATTCTGCGTGACGGATAGGGTTGTTAAAAGTATTGAAAATCAGATACTAATCAATACTAAAACCAGTACTGAAACTAGATAGTCATTTGAGTCAGTATCGATAAAGTAGACACATTCCCAGAACAAAAATGAACCTTTCCTGAATATCTTTAGAATGATCTTGAGCTGTATCTTTCACAAGTGTTAGACACATTGACTAGTAACCGAAACATAGAGAAAGTGTCAGTGACCTCCAGTTTCTCTCTCTCTAAAACCTTCAAATCATGCTAGAAATCTAGGGGTAATAATGTACTCAGACTTGAACTTTAACAGCCACATCAAATCAATAACATCTGAAGCTTTTTACCATCTAAAAACATTGCAAAAGTCAAAGGTATACTGTCAAAACCAGACTTGGAGAGACTTATTCATGCATTTGTTTCCAGTAGGTTAGACTACTATAACGTCCTGCTCACTGGCCTCTCCAATGCTGCTGATTGGGTCCTGACTAGAACCATGAAATACTTCACACGTGTCCTGTGCTCAGTCTAGAACCAGGAAGTATTTCACGCATTCGTCCTATGCCCAGGTCTCGCACTGGCTCCTGTGGCTCAGAGAATAGACTTTAAAGCAGCTCTCTATGGACCAGCACCAAAGTACTGTACATCTCCCCACATGTTAGAGCCATATGAATGTCATAATCCGCACTGTCCGCTCCTGGTTTTTACTCCTGTCCTGCTCTTTCCCTCCCTCACCTGCCAGATCTGGGCTGGGCTCCTGGCTCCTCCTGCGCACACCTGCAGCCCATCAGTGCAATCAACACACCTGCTGTGGATAAAAGGAGCTGGGAGAAGAGACTCAGCGCGAGATCATTGTTGTGTTCTCTTCATCATTGTCGTGTCGCTACCTTCCTGTCGTCCCTGCATTCCTGTCTGTTCCTGCGTTTACGTGTTCCGGCCCTGGATGTCTCCTGCCTGCTCTGCCCTACGCCCGTCTGGTTTGCCTGTCTTCCTGTCGTCCCTTCATGTCCTCGGTCCTTGTGTTTCCTGTGTTCCTGCTCACCTGCTCACCTGCTCACCTCCGGATCACCCGCTGTTTGTACTTGTCCTATTCTTACAATAAATCCTGTAAATATTCCCCGAGTCTGCATCCTTTGGTCCGCTACACTCACCCGTTACAACAGAATGATCCCGCCAACCGTGGACCAAGCGGACTCGGGGTTAATTGGACAAGACTACCAGCCCACCCTGCTTACCTGTTTGTCTCCAGTTCACGGGCCTGTTCCCCATTGGCCGTCCTGCACCAACCGGTCCACTCCCAACCTGTCTGCTCCTCGCCTGGACCGTTGTGGCTCCGCTGGACACCGTTTCCCGTCCAGGGACCTCCTCGTGCCTTCTGAACCTTGCCTGGACCGTGGTAGCTCCGCTGGACACCGTTTCCCGTCCAGGGACCTCCTCGGGTCATCTGCCCTTCGTCAGGACAGTCGCAGCTCCGCTGGACATCATTCTCCGTCCAGGGACATCTTCGTGTCCTCTGCCCCCTCGGTGGGACCCTCGCAGCTCCGCTGGACTCAGCTTTCCGTCCAGGGACCTCGTTGTGTCGTCCGCCCGTTTCCCGGACCGTTGTTGCCCCACTGGACAGTCTGCCGGCCCGCACCGGTGACATTTTTGCCCTCCATCCGGCTCCCCTCCGCCCACCCTTATCAATTTTTGGGCCACCAGGAGGTGGCCCTTGGGGGGGTGGGTGGGGGTGGGGGGTACTGTCATGATCCGCACTGTCCGCTCCTGGTTTTACTCCTGTCCTGCTCCTTCCCTCCCTCACCTGCCAGATCTGGGCTGGGCTCCTGGCTCCTCCTGCGCGCACCTGCAGCCCATCAGCGCAATCAACACACCTGCTGTGCATAAAAGGAGCTGGGCGAAGAGACTCGGCGCGAGATCATTGTCGTGTTCACCTCATCCCATCGTGTCACTAACTTCCTGTCGTCTCTGCATTCCTGTCTGTTCCTGCATTCCGTGTTCCTGTGTTCCAGCCCTGGATGTCTCCTTCCTGCTCTGCCCTACGCCCGTCTGGTCTGCCTGTTGTCCTGTGGTCCCTTCATGTCCCCGGTCCCTGTGTTTCCTGTGTTCCTGCTCACCTGCTCACCTGCTCACCTCCAGATCACCCGCTGTTTGTACTTGTCCTATTACAATAAATCCTGTAAATATTCCCCGAGTCTGCATCCTTTGGTCCGCTACACTCACCCGATACGACAATGAACCATTTGTCGTAACGGCTGACGGGGGACCAAAGATTCAAACTCGGGTGAAAAGTTTAAACAAATTTATTTACAGACAAGGGAATGCAAATAAAGGTGGACTGAGCAGACAGTTGAGAGCAATGTTGTATGCTGTAGTCTTCAAGTGGTTCGTGGGTAGTAGGGTCAGAGGCTAGGAAGTCTGTACTGGTCGAGGTGAACTGGGTCAGAGGCTGAGATATTCATATCGGTCATGGAGCTGGGTCAGAGGCCGAAGCCTGCATAGATTCAGGGAGCGGGATCACGGAGGATACGCTGACGATCTGACGCTAAGTGGCAAGTCGTCGGTCCGTTTGTCCTCCCCAGGTGCAGCTTGATTGTGGATGGATTGCAGGTGCGTATGCAAGGAGCCAGAATCTCTGCCCACTCTGAGAACTTCAGGTGCCCACCTCCTGCTGTAGTCCTAGTTTAGTTCTAGTTTAGTCCTGGTTTAGTCCTGGTTCAGTCCCGGCCTCCAGCTGGTGCCCAGAGTCAGGACTAAACATGGGGAGTCAGTGTTTCAGTTATATGCAGCAAAACCTGGAACAGTCTTCCTGAAGATGTGACACAGACCTCTACTTTGATAATGTTTAAATCCAGGCTCCAAACTGTTCTTTTTAGCTGTGCATGTGACTGAAAGGTTCTTATTGTGCACTTTTCTTCTTTAATGTTAATTTTATGATGATTATTTGTGTTTATTTATGTTTCGATTTGTTGTATTGTGATTTGAATGTCTTTTTATTCTGTAAAGCACTTTGAATTACCTTGTGTGCAAATTGTGCTATACAAATAAACTTGCCTTGCCTTGCCTAGTATACACCCATGGACCACTATGGAAGGATTAGGGAGGGAGGGATTACACAGATATAAGACCCATGGGAATAGAAAACAAAGTACAGCGACTTTATGTTGAAAATAACATTCTATTGTCTAAAGAAAGAGGAATCAGTATTGAGCATCAAGTCTATTCCTTAGTATCAAAATTGAGTTTTAATACCATGACAACACTAATGACATAATTGAAAGAATTATTTCTGAGAACACCATACTGCATACTTCTGGTCAATCTAATAAACAGCAGTGCTCCCGTGACGGCTGCACTCAGGGTGGAAGAAGCCGGAGCGATGTGATTCGCTGTGAACATCACGTAGGTGGTAAATGTTTTCAGGCATAAACAATTCTCACCTACCCACCTTTCTTTGCTCTATAGAAGAAAGGGTCTTGCTGTGACAAACATATAACCTATTGATATGCTGGTAACACATAGAGAAGAGTGAAAAATGGCGAATCAGTGCATCACACTTCTGAAGGGCTGTTTGCTGCATGCTCAAGTGTGGGCTGTCAAATGTCAAGACTTCATTTGTTCTTGTTAGCAGTCTTCTCATCCAAACTAAACCTCAACAAATGTATTAGCCTGAGTTTGTGTGAAATTCAAATGATTTAAAAGGCTTCATATATGTTTAACACACAACCCTGCATATTTAGGCTGAGTTCTCTCAAACCACCTTGTGATGTCATGTGGTAATACAGGAAGTGCTCCACTGTGTTTTTAAATTCCATACACCTTCACTAGAATCATTTCAATAACCTCATTCCTGAATTGCCAATCTCTACTGAACTAAAGGTAAAGGGAGCTGTTAACTTCAAAACTACCACTTCATGACATCCCAAAGTAGAACAGAGTATTCTGAGCTTTGGAGAGGTTACAGACTAATAATAAAGGGTTACTCAAACTTGTGTGAATGAAACAAAATACAACTCCAGGTCTGTTTTTGAGTAGATAACAACACTCTAATATAACTTAAAGCTCACAAGAGTCAGTTTTGTGCAATATAGGACCTTTATTGCATGGCTTGGATTAGGGCTTCATTTTCATTGTGTATTCATTTCCTGTTGTAGCTGCAATTTTGAATACTTTTAACTTTTGATACTTTTAATAATATAATATTTTGCATTGAATAATGTTGGCTAATATGACACTAGTCATTTATTGTCACTCAGAAACTCCTGGATCGAGAATAATTTGAGTCACGCAATTTGCAACCTCTTTTCATTCATGTCCTGAGCAGTTTGGTGTGTAGTCTGTTTTAGCTCCCTGTAAATACATGTGTACTTTAACTTATTTAAAATGTGTCTGGCACCTCAGGGTAATTTTTTTATTTATTTTTTTTACTTTTATTTCTAATCCTAACCTGAATAAAGAGTTAATGCTAAATGAAAACTGTCAATTGGAACTTCAAAGTTTTCTCCACCCATTTCTCCTGCTGGTCAGCCCCATTATGATCTGAGTGAGTGACAACCTGCTTTGACCAATGACAGTGAAGTGTGAATTCTCACAAGAAGATAGGTATGATTCAAGGGCCTATATTATGCTAATTTTGTTATAATATTGTATTCTCATCAAAAACATTCACACTTGTTTAGAACAAATCCTCGATATTTAGGCTGTGTCTTTCTCTCAAACTGTGCCACCTTGTGATGCCATTAAGTGGTAAGTAGTACAGGATGTGTTCCAGTGTGTTTTTAAGCTTCATGCACCTCCACAAGAATTGTGTAAATAATTTCAGCCCAGGAAGCTCCAAACTTTGAAGCTACAGAGATTGTGAGTGTTGTAGCCTCAGTGTAACTTCTTATAACTTCATTATTTAAAAAAAAAAAAAAAAAAAAAAGCAACAACTTCTCTGTGTTCTGGTGTATTGTAAAGCAGTTTGATTGATTCTAAAAATAGCTGTTAATTTTGAAACTACCACTCGATGATGTCACAAGGTAGTATTGAGCATTTTGTGAGAACATGTGTGAATGAAAGAAAACAGAACTCCAGATATGTTTTTGATGAGGCAACAACATTACAACATGACTAAAAGCTCATGGGAGTCAGTTTTGCGTAACAAGCCCTTTAAGCTCGGTGTATTTAAGACTCACACTTTGGCATTGTCCCATTTATATATTATTTTGAGGAGTCGTTTTAGGATAAGAATATTGCAATATAAAGTCAGAATCGCTTCCAATTGAAAAATTAAGTGACACCTCAATGATACATTACCGAGACGTATCATTTGAAGTAATTGGTGCTCTTATGGCTTCTCAAAGTCTGACAGCAACTTAAAGCTTTCTCTCAAAGTGTCAACTCTGAAGTTAAGACATCAGCACCAACGCGCTTTTATTTCTGCCCGGCTTATTGAATATCTGCTACAATTTTTTGGAGGATACCACAGAGCTTATCCCAGTGAATTCTCAAGATATACTGAATAAAAGCAAGCATGGTGATCAGCATGCATAACCCAAGTGTGGGAGCAGGCAGAGGCTCCTGTTTCCATTAAACTTTGCTCACTCGCTGACGACATTTACGTGAAAGGACAGCTGATATTTTCACACTGTAATTACAGCCATAGGTCATTGAAACATGGAGACAGCTGCTCAGGGCGCAGAGGATCGCTTCTGACCAGGCCACGCGGGGCAAACACTACCTTCGGCACCTTTGCTTATTTTCGCATTAAGAAAAAGATGCATGTATGTTGCTTATTTTCACATTAGGAAAAAGATGCATGTATAGGTTGTATGAAATGGTTTAGGATTTCACCTTCTTTGCCAGTATATAAATATTTGGTGAAATGAATAGATAGTCTGGATTCAAGCATTGAAATAGCTTCTTAAATTCTGAACAATCTTTGTACGAGGGTCATTCAATAAATAAGGTGAATTTTTCGCTATAAGGACTTTTAATACAGTTAGAAGCTTACTTTTTTTGTTTTGTTTTTGTTTTACTTGTTTTTCAGATGGATTTAATTTCTTTTGCAGATAAAAAAAAAAAAAAAAACTTTGAGAGTTTTGGCGATTAACAAAGATGGCCAACCAAGAAGCATGCTCCAGGATTGAACAGTGGTCAGTTATCAAGTTTTTGGTTGCTGAAGGGTGCAAACCCGTTGAAATTCATAGGAGAATGTCAACTGTGTATGGTGCTACATGTTTCAGCCAAAAAAAATGTCTACAAGTGTTGAGGATGAAGGCAGGCCTGGGAGGCCTACAGAAAGGAGTTCTACTGAGGTTATCGAACCGTACATTTGTGAATATTTGGTTCTGTTTAGCATATCATCCTGGCAATAATCTTTTCTCATGCAAGATAAAAACTTAATAAATACTGTTTTGGTTAAATAAATGTATAATCTGGAATTCAAAGTTGTTTAAAATCTAATAAGCTCTTTTAATCTTTGTATATTTATGACAATGTGGTTCTTTTTATATAGTTCGGGCAATACTCTTGCAAGATAATCACCTAAAAATAGGTAAATAAATGTGTTCTGTTTAACAGATTTTACAGTGATTTACTTTTCTCCTTTTGTCAAGTGTCAACATGCATTGAAAGTCTAATTTAGCTGAAGATATATAGTCTGCTTACCTCAATCACTCTGACTGATCTGATCATGACAAAGCACAAGCATTACACACAAAACGAATGTCTTTCTTGACTTGTCTCCTCTGAGTATCTTTCATGTGGTTTTCATAAGCTACAGTTATATTATCAATCTCCAATCACAGTATTGATCAGGCCACAGTAACTCGACTTGTAACTGATTAGATGGCCTGTGTCATTAAACCCGCTCTCTTCTTAAGATAGACTTTATTGATCTAAAAAACACATTTCTCACTCTCGAAATAGAGCCAATGGTAGTATTTTAGTGAGGCACGTATTGAAGGGCCTGTACCTGATATTTATCGTTCTCAGTCTCTTGTTTACATGCACGGAGAACTCCAAGTGTGCGAAACAACCAGATTCAAATAGCCTTTGTCAGACCACTCTTGTCCCAGTGTATCTGCAGGTCAAAGAACTGAATAGGTGCGAATGAGGGGCTATGAGACGTTCAGAGTAATCTAACCTTAGCACCGGTGGTGGAAGAAGTACTCAATTTTGTTTTTTAAGTAAAAGTACAGATACCAGAGCAGAAGAATACTCGAGTAAAACTATCACATGAAAAAAAATCTACTCAAAGTAAGTAAATAGTAAAAGTATTCCATGCAGATTTTGAGGCTTTTAAAGCTCCAAATGGACCAACCTGTGCTATTCCACGGTGGAAAGGTCATAGTTTGTGTCATAGCTGCTGATCTAGAATGAGTGAGTAAACGTCCAAACACGTGTCTAATATTTGCTTTATATATGTTATATATATATATATGTTTCTTGCCTGCAGTTGAATGCCTCTCCTGCTATAATCCCATTTTTCTCTCCAACATGAAAGCTTCAGGGCCTTTAAAGATTAAAGGTCAGGAAAAGTATTGAATTCAGTTCTTTTATTACCGTCTCAGTGTCAGTGTGTCCCAGCCCATCTCCTCACCAACTCCATCCATACTCCATGGGTGCCAGCTGAACTCTTACTGTACTTTTTGGAGAACTCTGGTGCAGTACATCGACAGAAGAGGAGAGATGAGATCTTGAGGCTCCCAAACTGGACCCCCTCCAGCCCCAGGCTGCGCCTCGAAATTCTGTTCTTCAGAACCACAAAACGCATGTGGAGTGGTTGGGCAAACTCCCATGAACCCTCAAGTACCTGATAGAGAGTATAGAACTGGTCCAGTGTTCAGCGACCGGGATGAAAACCACATTGCTTCTCCTGAATCCGAGGTCAGACTATTGGCCGGATTTTCCTCTCCAGTACCCTGGAATAGACCTTACCGGGAAGGTGCGATTCCCCTGTTATTGGAACACACGCACCGGTCCCCCTTTTTATACAGAGGGACCACTACTCCAGTCTGCCAGTCCAGAGGTCTCGTCCCCGACCGCCATGCGATGTTGCAGAGATGTGTCAGCCAAGACAGCCCCACAACATCCAGGGACTTAAGGTACTGGGGACAGATCTGCACCCCCGGGGTCTTGCCACGGAGGAGCTTGCCAACCACCTCAGTAACTTTAGCCAGAACAATGGCAAGTCCACCTCCGGGTCCCCAGTTTCTGCTTCCTCCTCGGAAGATGGGATTGAGGAGATCCTCAAAGTATTGCTTCCACCGCCCAACAACATCCCCAGTCGAAGTCAGCAGCTCTCCGCCCGCAATGCAGTGTTGGTGAAGCAATGCTTCCCCCCTCCTGAGGCACTGGACGGTTTGCCAGAATTTCTTTGAGGCCTCGTTCTTGGCCTCCCCAAACTCCTCCCAACCCTGAGTTTTTGCAACCGCAACAGCACGAGCCATGGCACGCTTGGCCTGCCGGTACTTGTCAGCTGCCTCAGGAGTCCCACAAGCCAACAAGGCTTGATAGGACTCCTTCAGCCTTCTTCCCTTATTTTCAGTGTCCACCACCGGGTTCAGGGATTGCCGCCACGACAAGCACCGCCGACCTTATGACCACAGCTACGAGTGGCGCCAGCAATAGAGGCAGAGAACATGGCCCTATCCATGTCCTGTTAGAAGCTCTCCCGGCGCTGTGAGTTGAAGACCCCTCTGACAGAGGGCTCCGCCAGACGTTCCCAGCAGACCCTCACGATACACTTGGGCCTACCTGGTCTGTCCAGCTTCGTCCTCTGCCAGCAGATCCAACTCACCACCATGTGGTGATCGGTTGAAAATTCTGCCCCTCTCTTCACCCGAGCATCCAATACACGCGGCCGGAGGTCAGATGACACGACAACAAAGGCGATCATCGACCTCTGACCCAGGGTGTCCTGGTGCCATGTGCACTGATGGACACCCTTATGCTCGAACATGGTGTTTGTTATGGACAAACTGTGGCTAGCACAGAAGTCCAATAACAGAACACCACTCAAGTTCAGATCAGGGAGGCCATTCTTCCCGATTACATCCCTCCAAGTGTCATTACCCGCATGGGCATTGAAGTCCCCCAGGAGAACAATGGAGTCCCCAGTTGGTACACTGTCTAGTGCCGCCCCTCCCCCAGGGACTCCAAGAAGACCGAGTACTCTGCACTGCTGTTTGGGCATTAGGCCGCCACAGCAGTGAGAAACCTGTCCCTGACCCAAAGGCGTAGGGACGCGACCCTCTTGTTCACCGGGGTGAACTCCAACACGAGGCGGCTGAGGTGTGGGGCAATAAGCAAGCCCACACCAGCTCACCACCTCTCCCCACAGGCATGTTCTGAAATTAAAGAAGACACGTTATGTTTTTTGTTTTTTGTTTTTTGTTTGTTTGTTTGATTTTTTCTGGCATTTAGTAGTAAATATGTGTATATAACTATTTTATATTTTGTTCAATGTAAACCGCAAATGGATAATAGAAATAAGCCCATGGACTTCTGTTCAAAACTGCAGAACTGATAGGCCTTGTTTTTCAGAGTTTTTATTGTTTGTTTTTTTTGTTTGAACCCTGCATGTCAGACTCAGAGTCTGGAATTTTTTTTTTAACAAGTACAGAGAAGCAAGCAGAGATCGGGAGTAGGTGAAAAAGTTATCATGTGAGCACTTAAGCTTCATATGCAGAATAAGCTGATTACATGCATGAACTTTGAGTAAACTCATAATGACATTTTTTTAAAGTAAAAATAATAATAATTATGAAGTTAAAAGTTCATAAAGTAGAACTGGACCAGAAACCTACCTGCCTTTTTTAGGATTATCGACACCATGACCAAACAACAGAGAAATCCTTTTTCTTTCATTTCTGTGTTCAGTCTGTGAGCTGGTTTACAAAATCAAATGTTCTGTAGTATAAAGTATAAAGTAAAGTTGAGGTGACAAAATCGGCCAGATAATTCAAGTGCTTTACATGAACTGTACTTTTTAGAGTGTAGACTGTCTGGAAATGACTTGTCATGATTATTTATAACACTTAGTATTATATGGTGGCCTGATGATTGACACTTATTTTTACCATGGTCGCGGTTACATCCTGATTCAAGTTTTCGAGTTCAAGCTTCGGCTTTGAGCAAACAAAAATAAATTCACAAAATTCATAAGACACATTTTTAGATTATATTACAAAAGATAAAATACCTCCTTTTTCCTTTGTATCTGTACTTGTATTGTAACAGAATAGAGTACTTGATCCACCTCTGATTGTGAGGTTACGGCTAACACTCGTAGCTCATGGAAAGAACATGTTTTCCATTCTCTGTGTGTACAAATATACACAAAACATCTTCAAAACCAATTCTCAGTTCTTTCTTTTTAAAAAGGTTCTTTTGGTCCTTTTGTTTAACCTTCTAAACCCCCCATTTCTTTCATAAAACTCTTGTTAAAAAGCACATCTTTGACGTGTTCTGTGGTAGGTAGCCCATAGCCACCATCCTCCCACACCAGTCAGTGCCATCCCAAAAATATCTAAAAATTGTAATATGCTTTTCAGAGGATGATTAAATGGCTGGCTGTGTGTCTCTGCGTGCTGGTTCAGTCTTTTCATCACATGCAGATTGATGTGGGGGCAGCCATGTTGGATCAAGAGGGGGGCGAAGCACTCCTGCCACTTCAAAGGAGAAACTGGTCTAGACTTCCGCAGTGCTGGAGTAGGAAGCAGCCTCTGGGCACAAAGCAAGAGAGTGAGGCTTAAACCACGGCAAATCCTGACACTCCTCCTGACACATGACACACACATATGCTGGCTATCCATACTTTGTGGGGACATTATCATTGTCACTGAAATGCCGACCTTAACCTAAACCATAACCTATTTCAACCCATATCTTTTTTATGTCATGCAGTTGATCTAAGACTGAAGGATTTATGTCACAGGGACCTAACCTTGTCCTCATAAGGAAAGTCATTCATTTGGAAAGTCTTGTATAATTACACAATGAGACTGTTACATCATAATATTCAAATTTAATCCTAATGAAGGTAATTGCCGTGACCCCACTTTACTAGCTATCCATGCTATTACAGGCTAAATGCTGCTAATGACATTAAGTATAGGTTTACTGACAGTACTGCTATGGTATAAAATGTAAAATTACCATTGGTGGAAGACGTACCTAAGTAAAAGTACCGATGCAGGAGAAAAAATACTGAAGTACAAGTAATGGTATCACATGAGAAAATGTACTTAAGTAAAAATATTAAAGTACTTCAGTAAGAAGAAGAAAAAGAAAAAAAAAAAAAACTAAACATTTTGCACATATATTGAGATCTAATAAAGCTTCCAATGTTGTGATTCTGATACACATTTGTGCTGACTTTTGTTCAACACTAAGAGTGGAATCGATTGTTGTTGTTTTTTTCCTATCTGTTTTTACTTGAATATTTTTGTTTCTTCAAACAACAAATGTGCTAAAAATAAAACCCTTGGCCTTTTCAGCAGCTGTATGATTAAAAAATATATATATATATTTTTCAGTCCAGTTCAAAAAGTAGTGGAGTTGAAAGTACAGACAGGTTCTCAAATGTAGTGAAGTAAAAGTAAAAAGTATCCACTTTAAAACTTATAGGAATAGTTATGTCACACACAAAACTTTTCAGACAGTTTGAGTTTTTGGTCTATTTCAAACCTACAAACACTTTAAGACAGAAACTGGTTCACCCAAAGGGCAAAACCCCCAGCCATAAACAAAGTAATGTGGTCTACTATCCAGTAGACCACAGTAGTGGTCTATCCAGTGTAGTTAAGCGGCAGTGAGCGTTACACTGGAGAAACTAAACAGCCACTCTATAAGAGAATGTACCAACACTGTCGAGAGAGCTCTTCTGGACTCCAGTCTGCTGTAAATCTCCATCTCAAAGACACTAACCACCCGTTTGAAGATAGCGAGGTTCAGATCTTAGCCAGAGAAAAGAAATTGTTTGAGAGTCGAGTTAAATAAGCTGTTTTTGTTAGGAAAGACAATCCTTCCGTAAACAGGAATGGGGGCCTTAGACATCATTCATCCCCCATCTATAACTCCATCCTCAGACTCAAAGCAAACAAATGAAACAAAGAGAGCAATACAGCTAGACAGTAGGTCCATTAAGGCTGAATGTAGGCTCTTTTAGGCTGAAACTGTAAACAATAAACTGTTCCTCACTTCAGACAGATATAAGGCAGTGTCCAGTAGTAATCTGGCCAGAACTGAAGAATTGGCTTGGATGAGCAGCCAAAAGTCTTCACCCCTATAACTTTTTGTCCAGTTGACAGATTTAACTTTGGCTTTTATTATACAACTGATAAAGCATACTCCAAAAATCACACTTCATTGGAAGAAAACTAAATTGTAGGAAGGAAAATCTGGACGTTTTCCTCCACAGGTTTTTTTTTTCCATATAAAAGAGTCACAGACACAATTCTGCCACGTATGCAGCCACATACATGGCCTCGTACATGGCCACATATAAAGTCACGTACATATACACATATACAGACACTGCCACATACACATACGCCACCGCATACACAGTCACACACACACAGTCATAGACACAGTCACACACACAGTCATAGACACAGTCACACACACAGTCATAGACACAGTCACACACACAACCACATACACAGTCAGACACATACACAGTCACACTCACAGTCACATACACAGTCACATACACAGTCACATACACAGCCACATACACAGAAACATACACAAACACATACACAGACACATACGCAGACACATACACAGACACATACGCAGACACATACACAGACACATACGCAGACACATACACAGACACATACGCAGACACATACACAGACACATACGCAGACACATACACAGACATATATACAGCCACATACACGGACACCTACACAGTCACATACACAGTCACAGTCACACACAGAGCCACATACACAGTCACATACACACAGTCACACACACCCCCTCATACACACACACAGACACACACACCCCCACATACACAGACGCATACACAGTCACGCATACGGCCACACAGCCACATACAGAGCCTCATACACAGACACACACAGCCACATACATAGACACAGACACATACAGAGCCACATACACAGTCACACACACAGCCACATTCACAGACACACACACACAGTCACATACACAGTCACACACAGTCACATACACAGACACATACACAGCTACATACACAGTCACACACAGACACATACAAAGTCACACACACAGCCAAATATGCAGCAGTGATGATGAGTTCTCAACCTTTATCAAATGCCACCAATGGTATCAATGGATTAGGCTCTCATCAAACCAGGAACATTAGGCCCCCGCGATGGCGCTGTCATGCTTGTGTGCTTCACAGTAGCGGTGCCGCATGTAGATTTTTTTTTTCGCTTAAACATAAAAGAGCTCTTATTAGCAGCCTTATTCTGCCTCTCTCTCAATGACTTAGTGATGGGGCCCTTGCATGCAGCATAATGGCTTCAAAATGAACTTGATGCCCTGTCTTTCATATTCTGTATGGCAGCTGATGAACATAGAGGGAGCATGCAAATAGTGAGCTAATGAGGATAATGCAGGCACAGCCATTTTAGTTCTTTTTCACAGTGTATAGAACAAGGGTGTTATTTGACTCTTTGAATGTTGGTTGGATGCATACACTATTATTTATGCTCACTGTAATGTTGTTATAAGCTACAGATGATACCTTGGTCTTTCTGATGCCACATCAATGCCACTTTACCACTTTACTGACCCAATGACCTCCACTGACAACACTCAAGTCACAACCAGATGAATTGGATGCAGTAACCGCCCCCCATCATTAGCTGTTTTGATTGTTATATATGTTTAAAGTAATCCAGAATTGTCTTGCATCTGAGGCTTCAGTGCTACAAAGAGTTCAGTTTTCACCTTCTCTGCCTCTGTACTGTACTTACAGTTGTTCAAAAATATTTTGACTCTGGGTCATACTTAATTAGGGTTTAACAATCTCACTCTGTGATTTTTCAATAATAAAAACTAGTCAGTTCAAATCTTCTGCTTTCTTTGGGTGTGGGGCCTCACCAGTTCTGCAGTTTTGGACAGGAACTAAATGGACCAGTTTCTATTATTAAGCCATTTTAGATTTTTTTTTTATTTTTTATTTTTTTTTCTCAAACAGCATTTGTTAAAAATAAATACACCCCTTGGCCTTTTCAGCAGGTGTTAAAACTATAATAAAAAAACTTTTACTTTTCAGTCCTGTTCAAAAATGTAGTGGAAAGTACAGATACTGCTCTCAAATATAGTGATATAAAGTAAAACGTATCTACTTTACAAATACTAGTACACTAGTACAAATACCCCAAATGTATACTTAAGTACAGTATATTACTATTTTTACTTTGTTACGTTTCACCAGTGGAACCTACCAAATACTGAACTCTACTTTCATTTTTTCACATGTACCAATCTATGCAGTTTGTTAAATATTATGTGCGGTGGCATGCTTGTGTTTTCTAAGTCAGCACTGTTTTCATGTGATCAATCCAGAGCCCACCCAGCAGCAGAAAATCTTTACAAGACAGACAGGCCTCTATCCAAGCCTTGCACATAGTTGGTTTGAAGTTCATGTTTCCAGTGTGCACATCAGATGTTTGCATAGACAAGATAAAGCCTAGATGTAAACACCAAGCAACACAGCCTACATGCAAGTCAAAACAATACATTTCTGCTGCATTCGATATCACTATGATCTGACCATGGGAGATGTATGATAATAAAACTGTTGCTTGGGGAGTATCCAAGATTTGAGTATATTGTCTAAACAGCTGCAAAGACTGAAAACAAAACAAAAAAACAAAAAAAAAACTTGAAATGTAATTTTCCAAATAGTAAATTTTGGTATTCCTGGTATTTCCTTGGTATTTGTTACTCATGTCAAGGTTTGACCAGATTTACGGACATGGAGACTGGCTCTGGGCACATGGAATGTTGCCTCACTGGGGGGGAAGGAGCCTGAGCTTGTGTGCCTTTGTGAGCCTTACCTACTAGATATAGTCGGCCTCACCTCCACGCATTGCTCGGGCTCTGGAACCAAACTCTTTGAGAGGGGCTGGACATGGACTCCGAGTTGTCCATGTTCTCTGCCTTTATTGTCGATGCGGCTGCTCATAGCTGTGGTTGTAAGGTCTGCAGTGCTTGTCCCAGCGGCAACCCCCAAACCCAGTGGTGGACACCAGAAGTAAGGGTTGCCGTTGGGGTGAAGAACGAGTCCTATCGAGCCTCACTGACTCGTGGGAGTCCTGACGCAGCTGACGAGTACCAGCGGGCCAAGCATGCCGTTGCTCGTGCTGTCGCAGAGGCAAAAAGTTGGGGTTTGGAGGAGTTTGAGAAGGCCATGGAGGAGGACAATTGGACGGCCTCAAAGAGACTCTGGCAAACCTTCTGACGCCTCAGGAGGGGAAAGCAGTGCTTCACCAACACACTTTACAGTGCGGGCGGAGAGCTGTTGACCTCAACTGGGGCTGTTGTTGAACGGTGGAAGGAAAACTTTGAGGATCTCCTCAATCCCACCGTCACGTCTTCCGAGAAGGAAGGAAAGACTGGGGACCCGGAGGCAGACTCATTCATCACCCTGGCTGAAGTCACTGAGGTGGTTGAGCGGCAACATCGTGTGGCGGTCGGGGACAGTGCCTGGACTGGCAGACCGGGGTGGTGGTCCCTCTGTATAAGAAGGGGGACCAGAGGGTCTGTTCCAACTACAGGGGAATCACACTCTTCAGCCATCCCAGTAAGATCTATTCCAGGGTACTGGAGAGGAGAATTCAGCCGATAGTCAGACCTCGTATTCAGGAAGAGCAGTGTGGTTTTCGTCCCGGTCGCTGAACACTGGACCAGCTCTATATTCTCCACCTTGAGGGTTCATGGGAGTTTGCCCAACAAGTCCACATGTGTTTTGTGGATCTGAAGAAGGTATTTGACAGTGTCCCTCGTGGTGTCCTTTGGGGGGTGCTCCAGGATCATGGGGTCCGGGGTTCTTTGATAAGGGCAGTCCGGCCCCTGTATGACCGGAGAAGGAGCTGTGTGTTCGCATTGCTGGCAGTAAGTCAGACCTGTTCCCGGTGCATGTTGGACTCCACCAGGGCAGCCCTTTGTCACTGGTTCTGTTCATTATTTTTATGGACAGAATTTGTAGGCGCAGCCCGTGGCCGGAGGGGGTCCAGTTTAGGAGCCACAGGATCTCATCTCTGCTTTTTGTAGATAATGTTGTCCTGATGGCTTCATCGAGCCAGGACCTGCAGCAGATACTGGGGCAGTTTGTAGCCGAGTGTGAAGGGGCTGGGATGAGAATCAGCTCCTCCAAATCTGAGGCCATGGTTCTCGATCGGAAAAAGGTGGCTTGCCCTCTCCGGGTGGGTGGTGAGTCCTTGCCTCAAGTGGAGGACTTCAAGTATCTTAGGGTCTTGTCCACGTGTCAGGGAAGGATGGAGCGTGAGATTGACAGATCGGTGACCGAAAGGACAAGATCTCGGATACAAGCGGCCAAAATGGGTTTCCTCAGTAGGGTGGCCGGGCTCACCCTTACGGATAGGGTGAGGAGCTCGGCCACACGGGAGGCGCTCAGAGAAGAGCCTCTGCTCCTACATATCGAGCGAGACCAGCTGAGGTGGCTCGGGAATCTGTTCAGGATGCCTCCTGAACGCCTCCCTAGTGAGGTGTTCTGGGCATGTCCCACTGGGAAGAGGCCCCAGGGAAGACCCAGGAGGGACTATGTCACTTGGCTGGCCTGGGAACGCCTTGGGGTCCCACCAGAGGAGCTGGAGGATGTGTCTGGGATGAGGGAAGTCTGGGAGTCCCTGCTAAGACTGCTGCCCCCACGACCTGGCCCCGGATAAGCGGAAGAAATGGAAGGATGTTAAAGGTGCACTATGCAGCCTTTCTGGTAGAGGACACACCACCTGCTAGTCATTGCTTTGTTGGAATATTTCACAATATGGCAAGAAACTTATTTATCTCCATGGAGACAAGCAGATGACACCACCAAGTCACTGTTCAGATCTACAGAACATTGTAGATGGAGCAGATGGTGACCCCTCCATCAGAAAAGTTACATACTACACCTTTAAAGTTCATTTAAAGTCTTCATTTAATCTTTTTACTTTTAACTTATAGCTTCCTAGAACAGCCAAAAGCATGTCCCAGCAGTGGACAGAGACAGAGGGGGGAGAGCAAGGATGACAATTTCATTTGGGGAACGTCATTTATCAGTGTGAAGGAGGCAGAGATTTGAGGTGTAATGATCTGATTCACTGGACATCCTGAGAAAGGTCACAACTAAGATAAATGCCATCACCCGGCCACACAGGAGAGAGGCAGGAGGGCGCCGCTATGAACACAGGAGAGGTGCCAACGAGAGGTGCCAACTCACTCCAAATGTCATTATGGAACTAGTACTACAGTGTAGCTAATTTTAGAAATACTTGTATAGGTACCACAAAACAAATCCTATTTCTACAGCCTTATGTTTAATCTTACTAGGAAAAGTAGCAAATGTGATTGGTTAAAAATTATGTGAAGGATTTTCATAAACATTACATGTGTCCATAGAGGTGAAATAAACATGCTGAAATCAAATATTGGTTGTAATGTTGATACATTTTTAATTATAAAAGAATCCAATCAGCAAAAGGGGTACCACACTCAAATGTACTTTTCAGAGGTTTTAACCATATACTCACCCAAAGTTGTAGTTTAAGTGATGTTTCGCCCACTGCTCTGTACTTACTTAGTTCTTCAATTTTATGTTCTTAATATGTGATATGTGCAGGATTCGGCAGCGTTGCTTAGGCATTTTGGAAAAATGTGCTGCTTTTAGCATGGTCTGCAGCTATCCATCAGAGGTGCCACGACTTTGTTGTGAAGGCGTTTCCGGCTACGTCACCTCCCTTTGTGCAGTTTTCTAAGCAGACTTGTTTCTTTTATTAAGTTGTTTTAGATGAATATTGCAATTTAAATCGTGCAAATTATAACATAATGATCCACACAATTATAACATAATGATCCAATCTTTAAAATAACTACCTTCATTTGCCTTTGTAAAGTGTGACCAGAGACCTAATTCATAATGTACAAGAATTTTAAGGCTAGCTAGCTAGTAACTAGCTAGTAACTAGCTAAGTGTTTTAGAGTTAGGGAAATTGTATTAATTAACTAGATACTAGAAAGATAAGATTATGTGTGGATCTTATCTTTGCTCCTGGTTTATTAAGGCTAATTAAAGTGTTGTTGTTATAAAGTGCTGCCAAAGCAGAATGAGCTCCTCACTTGGTTTGCCAGATTCTACAACTAAATAGACCAAAATGTCTCTAATGTGTCTTCAGTATATGACAGCTAGTGGTCATCCTAGGTTCAGTTGTGATTGATAAGAGCCAAAAGGTACTATTATTACTAATGGGTTCGATTAAAAGAATTATATCATACAAGAAATTTTTCCTCCAAAATAAATAATTGTAATGTTTGTTCCAGCCCCCAACTAGACTGCTTCAGGACAATTTCTGGAAAAGTAACTGCTAAAGCCATACAGTTAATCAACATTACTTTTGAGGAACTATACTCACACCCCTTATTTACACCCATATGACGGCTCCGCCTCTCGCTGTTTTACAGCCGTCCTATATTGACAGTTCATAATGAAGACACTGTAATGGCTGACTCGTGCATCCTCGGTCGGTGCATGCATACTCTTTGATAGTTTAACAAGGGCAATCATGACAGATAGCTTACATAAAAGTAAAAGGCTGGGCTACAGGTGCCTACAGTATAAATTGTGCATCACATGATTTCCCTCTGGAGCGTATCAAGCTTAAAGCACTGGTTGTATGCTAAAGCACTGCATTAGGAGCAGGCTGATTGATCAGGGCCCCCCACCCACACTGACAGGGGCTGATGCAGTACCTACAGGCTTGACTCAGTGCCAGATGCAAGGAGATGGTTGGAGACAAGAAGAGCAAGCACAGAATTGAAGGTAGAAAGTTAAAAATAGAGATAACTTTGAACTGCACTGGATATTATAACTACAACTATAGTTACAACAACTATTACTAAAGTTGTAGAATGTAGCATCCACTATTTTCCAGCGGCAACCCCCGAATCACTGGGTTCCGGGGTTGCTGCCGGGAATAAAGGGGCACTGTGAAACTTTTCTGGTGGAGGGTCTAGCACTTGCTTGTCTCCATGGAGATGCTGTTGCCTTGCCTGAAATGTTCCACAGTATGGCAGAAATGACAAGCACAAAACTAAAGATAGAAAATAAAAATAGACAGAGGAAGTCAAACTGCATTGATCCTGTTACTACAGATATTAATACTACTTGCTGTGAAATGTAGTGTCCTCTTTTCTGGAGACTTGTCCACTACCTGTTTATTTCCACAGATTGCCTCGATTATCATGTTCTACCTCATGGCATTAAATATATCTGCATGGAGAAAGGCAGACAGATACCAGGCCAAGTGACAGGTCCAGTCTGTGTCGAGCCGGCGCACAGTAACATACATGTTTTTAAGCAGCAGAAACACCTGTAATCCAATTATCGCCTAAGTTTAATGCCATACTGTGCAACATTACGGGCAAAGCAATAACAGCTCCAAGGATACAGGCAGATTACCTGAAAATTTCTGAAGTTACACACTGCATCTTTAATTTAGCACTGGATTTACTACTACTACTATTACTACTACTACTGCTACTATGGTTTTCTTTAGTACTATTTATACTACTCCTACTTTACACTTAAGTTCACACCAAATGCAAGGATATGGGATCAGCCATAAAGAGTTGTCATGATCCCTGCCGGTCCTGCCCCTTTTTGCACCTCCCCACTCTCTCCTGTGTCCGAGCCTGAAGCTGGGGAGAGATTTTTGGCTCCTCCCATGCACACCTGGGGCTAATCACCAATCAACCACACCTGGGAAGGATAAGAGGAGCCAGGACCTGACACCCAGCGCCAGATCGTCCGCGTATCTTTGTGTTACTCCCTGCTTGGCTCCGTTCTTGTTTTTGCGCTCTTTGGATTTTACTTGCTGGATATTCTTGCTCCTCACCAGATCCTGCTCCCTGGACCAGCTCTGCCCTCCCATTTCCGATCCTGCCCCTCACGCTCTCACCTTGGACCACGGCACTCTCCCAGATTCACCGTTTGATCTACCGTAGTTTTGCACTTCTGTTGTAAATAAACACTGTTAAACAATTCCCCGAGTTCTGTCTTTTTGGTCCCCCTTGCCCATCATTACGACAAGAGTCTTCGGCCTACCAAAAGTTTAAGTAGATGAATGTAGCAGAACCACTTTGTAATGTCCCTAAGTAGCTTTTTATGGAGGCAAAAGCGCGTCAGAGTAATAGAAATTCGCAATACCATAAAGAACAATAAAAATACCACAAGACAATATGCAGTAAAGCGCCAGCGACAAAATGAATCAGCATTGGCTCAGAGCGGTTATCTGTCCGAGCAGCAAATAGATACAGGCAAGAACAGGTAAACAATAGTTATAAAGATGGCAATTTTATCAGTAGTCTCACAAAGAGAGAGTAGAGCAGGGTTATTCCTGATCCATATGCTTATATCAGGACTTAAACCACTCTATCTGCAGTGCAATAATCTGGAATCTTCTGTTAATAGCCCGCCGATCTCAACCTGCTAGAGAAAGGGATTGTGAGATTGTCATCTAATGAAACTGAATTATGCCTAGACCAGGATTTGTAATAGATTTGAGAATGCTATTGGGAATTTGAGGGGAGCATATTTGAAAATGACGCATGAAGACGATGCATTAGAAAGAATTTGAAGAAAGACTTTCACTAAGGCATTATTGCAATTATTAATACATACTAACATACCATTGTAACCAGTGTTCTTTTAATTTAGGGGTAAATGCTTCATGCCTTAAGACACATTGCCTTTCAGAGATGTATTATTGTTTCAACTTGGAATAATAAGGTACATTGCTGCGTACAACTATGTTCTGATTGTATTTCATAATAATCAAACAACAAATATGCAGCAAGACAAACATTCAGATCAATAGGAATGACACAAACCATGTGTAAGATTTGATGTTTAGATTTTTTATTTCATCAACTTGACCTACTTGAGAAGGTAAACATGTTCAGATTGTGCAATTACTGATAATTACAAAAACACTTGAAATTATGTCTAATTTATTTATATTATAATTTGGATAATCAAGAAGGTTATCCAATCAGAAAGCAAAAAGAGCCTCACATGACTCTCTCATTTGGCTGAAATCCAGTTCAACCCAGGTTCAGTTATCACTGTAGTACTAATTTTCCTCTAAATTTGACCATGACTTTTGAGTTGTTTTGCATACAAGCAGATTTATTTGAGGTATATAAATTGTGGAAAAAAAAAAAACAACTAAATCTCCCCAGGACCTTTCTGTGCAAACTTGTATTTTTTGCCTTTTGCCTTTCATTCCCAACATATTCTATAACTTTCTTAAATGTAAAATTGTGCACATAAATCTTTCTCTGCTCCTGCTGAAGACGTGCATCATGGGCTTTGTAAAGCCAAGATATTTTTTGCCAGAATTCTCAAAGTCATGAGAACCCACCTTGAACGACTCCCTTGTAAGGTTAATTGGGAGGGCGGACCAATCACGGAGCAGCACTGAAGTTTGTGCGGAAGCCAAACACCAGACTCCCAATCGAACTAAAACAAACATAGCGACGTCGGCAGATTGCAGCCTATTTTAGCACCATTACTGACTATTTCGATTGTGAAAATCTTGTAGAAGGTAAGCGCTTTGGCATTTGTGGACAGGGAAGATGGCTGTGCTTTTCAACCAATCAATTTCAAACACCATGACATTCCACGTTTACTGATCGCTTTCGTGAGACCCATTGCAGATTGATAATGTGTAGCTCTCAGTTCAGAGTGCTACACATATGAATGTGGTGTGAGCCAGGTTAGCACAATGGAAATGTGAACATTTGTGTGAGAAAACTGACTGCGAGCTGTGCATGGTTTAAATCATTAGTTTTGTACTGCTGAATACAATGTTACCTGTGTGCTTGGAGGGTTAGTGTCGCACCAAAAAAGCAGAGACAAGCACAGTCACATCTCCGAGTTATGGTTAACAAGATTTCAACACACAACTGTGCTTCCAATTTTAATAAGAGTTTGACCAATAATGTATAATATTTTTTTTCCTATTTGCCTTTTCCTGTTTGATTTTAGTTAGCTCCAATATTTAATGAAGCCACAAATCAGACTGAACAGGTTCTCTTCAAATGTACATATACAGGTACATACACATTATTTATATAGAATAGTGCTGCATCATTTTGGAGGAAAAAAAGTCAAATTGTGATTTTTTTCTGACATGTATTACAGTTAGATTTGCAATATATCCTTAAAAAGTATAATTCTGTCTAGAGAGTCCAGAGTGCCCAGAATGTCTGAAGTGTCCAGAATGTCCACAATGTCCAGAGTGTGCAGAGTCTCCAGAGTTTCCAGAGTGTCCAGACTGTCCAGACTGTCCAGAGTCTGTCCAGAGTATCCAGAGTCCAGAGTGTCCAGAGGATCCAAAGTGTTCAGAATGTCCAAAGTGTCCAGAATGTCCAGTGTCCAGAGTGTCCAGAATGTCCAGAGTGCACAGAGTGCATGTTGTCAACCGTTCCATCTGAGAGAACACTGCAATATGAACTGCTGAACTAAAACAAGAATCCCACTCATTTCATAATCTGTTTGTTGAAGTCTGGATAACAAGTTTTTTTGTTTTTGTT
This sequence comes from Periophthalmus magnuspinnatus, assembly GCF_009829125.3. NCBI lineage: Eukaryota > Metazoa > Chordata > Actinopteri > Gobiiformes > Gobiidae > Periophthalmus > Periophthalmus magnuspinnatus. The sequence goes on along the minus strand of NC_047140.1, from coordinate 724,649 downwards.
TTTTGTTGACTTCTGTGTGAATCACTTTGGGCAGCTTAAGTTGTATTTTAAATGTACTATATAAATAAAATGTAACTGAATTGAAGATTTTTCTCTAAAAAGACTGTTCTTATTCTATTACCTAGTTCTATTTTTAACTATAACTATTTTATCTATAACTAATTCTAGGAGCTGTGTCTGTGTTTGTGAAAATGTGTCTGCAGAATACATACAGTATACATTTGTGATAGGTTAAACACACTAAATCCAGCCGTCTAAATGATTGTGGGGTTTCATGGAGCCTAGTGATCAATGGAGAGATAAGGGAAGGGATAAGCCAGGGCCAGCTCCTCTGTTGCATGTCAAAGTGTGCAGGGGGGAGGGACCAACGCAAAGGGGAGGGGCAGGAGGGGGAGAGAAAGACAGAGAGTGAAAGAGAGAGGGAAGGGGGTGGGGTCTGGAGTGAACGACAGGGACTGCAGTAGTGTTTTTAATTTGTGAAGAGCAAACAGAGCTGCCTTATCACAATGTCAGGGGAGAGCCAATTGGTGATTCACGGCCACAGGCTCCAAAGCGGACAGCACCTTATTTCTTTATTTCAGCCGCACAAAAAAACGCAGCTACCGCAGCAGAGAAAACTGGAATCAGCAACATCCCCCAAATATATATATAAATATTTCAAAATAAAAGTTGAGGTTGCAGATGTCTAGGAGAAAAAAATACTGCAGTTGACAGACTCGGCAGATGGTTTATATCAAGATTCTGAAAATGTTGGGGAGGGCCGAGTACACAATGTGAACAATAAAATTATGTTAAAGCTGATCAAATGATTTTTTTTTTTATCGATATATATATATATATATATATATATATATATATATATATATATATATATATATATATATATATATATATATATATATATATATATATATATATATGTATATATATATATATATATATATATATATATATATATATATATATTTTTTTTTTTTTTTTTTTTTTTTTTTTTTTTTTTTTTTTTTTTTTTTTTACCAGTAGGTGGCAGATGTGAAACCTGTCCCCCCCTCACCTGGCCTTTACTCAGGCTCACCTGGCTCTCTGGTCTTCTTCTGTCAGGTCAAAGCTGGCACCGAAGACTGCGGGAACATAGACAGCATCTAGTGGTGAAGTGTGGGAATACAACAGGGGCGGGTTAGTCAATCTAATTACAGATGGTAGCTTTAAACACAACCATTTCCTGTTTTTTCTTTTGTTGCTCATGCCTGAACCTTTAAGAGAAGCTTTTTAAATTGCCTATTGAAATGTAAATATATTTTAAAAGCTGTTATTTTTCTTATATTAAAATTGTCATGACACAAAAGTTTGAAGACTGATGAATAAGCTCCACACTTAGATACCAATTTTGACAATGATAAACAAAAAACACTTTGCACTGTAATTTTTAACACAAAACAATAGCATTATGTTACTGAATGATCTTTTACTAGTTCTACAACATCCAGTTTTGAATGTGGATTATTTTTGTATCAACAGTTGCTCAAATGAGTATCTATTTTTAGAATGAATTAGCATGTGATTTTCCTACTTTTGACAACCCTATGTTACAGTTTATTTTGAACTTTTTTCCTTCCCAACTACCGGAACTGATCTGGAATGAGGTTTGTCCTTGTTTATAAAGTATATATGGTATCGTAAGTGTTCTACATAAAGCAAATAATGACATCCCTTCGGACTCCAGATACATGACCTTTCTAAGCCAAGGCTGATAATTAGCTGCAGATGCACACAGAGCAGGAGCACAGGGCTGAATACCTTATTAGCAACACTCTTAGCCGCTCATGTTTACTCTGTGAGCTGGAGCTTCTGGTGCCCTCAGTCAATATAAAGCTCACTGTGAGGCCAGTTCAGGTTCAGGTGTTGATGTGAACGCTGTATAAATATATTACAACATAGAGACAATGCAATGTAAACAAATGCAGTAAGTCTGAAATATATAGCGAATTTATTCAAAAGAGTCTGATTTTGGCTTGTGTACACCAGTACTACATTACCATTAGAGGTGACAGATGCATTGGATAATATCTTGAGAGCTGTGAAATTTGAAAATTTATACTTTCAATGTATAATAATATTTTAATAAGTGGGCATAAATGGATATTTCTATACTTTTTGTGGTTAATTTTACACTCCTTTCAAATGTGTGCAGTATTTGAACCTCAACAACATTCACAAGTGCATTTTAACACATTTTGACGGATATGGTCTGAATATCAGCATAGTCAGGATTACACTCTTAACTACCATAGGAAATCACATAATTTTGCAATGATTTCAGATTATCTGAGCAAGTCTATCTGAGCTTGTTCTTTAGAATAACACACCACTTATTTTAGCTTTAAAATTTATTTAAAAATACATGACTAGATTTGTTAAATTAACTTACTTACTTTTGAGATATTTTTGTATTCAGAGAAAAATTCAAATCTGTCAACTGGACACAAAATTGTAAGAGTTAAGTCATTCCGCTGCTCATCCAAGCCACTTTTTCAGGTTGTGTCCAGTTGATTTGAATTTGTCTTTTACTATGGAGGGATTACACATCATCTTTTCCTATTCATGTTTATTTGCACATGTATATATTGAACTAACCATCTACAGCCAAAAGTGAATCGACAAAACAAATTTGAGGACAAAATAGAAAGGACAAAAAAAAATATTATGATACCTCTACTGTCACATGATCCAATTCTAATCTAAATCTAATCTAAAAATTCTAAATAATTGATCTAATTCTCATTTTATCACAAAAGTATAGATATAAAAATGTGACCCATCCATGGTAAATTCCAAATTGGTGAACTCTCATTGACCCTACAACTCGGACTCTTTGGGCACCTTATATCCGACACCCATCTGTGTTTGGTGTGGGGAGTTCGTGTGCACCAAAACAGCAGCCCAAGCACAAAGAGATAACAGGGCTGTGAGTGTCCACAGGAGATGGGACCAGAGTGACTGGGCTAATCACTGCACAGCTCTCGTGATAAGCTGGGTAATGGCTCTGACCTCTATCACAACTCAGCTCAGATCACTGACCAGTGCCCATGTTTCTTAGCTGTATGCTGCTAACATGTATCGGGTGAGGTAGCTGTCCCTTTAGATGTGTATGCCAAATTAAAATGTGTGCATATTTATCCGTACTTGTGCATGAAATGTAGTTTGTATATTACTGATAAAGAGAATACAAATTAAAAAAAAACATAGCATTTCACATTCACAAATACAAAATAAAAGATGTATGCATGAGATCTCAAATTGTGAATACAAATGTATTTTTTATGCTTGAGGTTTCTCTTGAGAATACAAATCGCAGCTGTGGTCAAATGGTCAATGTGATTTTACTGCCATCATTGAGCAGAGACTCATGGATTAGGCTGGCTCTGGCTGAGGAAAAATTTGCTAACTTTGCACAATTTATTTAAAATTTTGATTAATTTAGTCTAAAAACATTATTATAGGTCTATCATGGACAAATGATTACTGCTACTGTGGCTGACTGGTTCTGGAGAGTGAGCTATGATGGTTCATGCAACAGCTGCTGCTGCTACGCTGCTGCCTCATTACGGACAGTGGGACAGTGGGTTTTGTGTGGATATTTATTTTACTACAACATTCATGAGTTCACGAGCAAACTGAGCGTTGGGACTATGGCTCACGTGGCTGTCCTGACCTCCTCCTGATTCAGTCAGGGTTAGACCTCGTTTAGTCCGGGTTTAGTGCTGGGTTAGAGGAGGGACAGTCATGGGCTCCATTACAGCGTTGTTTCCAGATGGACTACACACTGATATGGCACAGCGTCCACTCATGGGTATGTCCATACAGGACAGGACTGCACACCCCATTCATTGCTGATGCTTGATGAAAGTGTAAGCTGAATTCTTGTCCCCAAATCCCCATGAGCTCCACCTGTCATGCTTGCATGGAGGAGGCTTACTCACATTGGGCAGGAGAAGTCACACAAAGTGCAGCTGTCGGTGAGGCAGTGGCAGCGTAGCAACAGCAGCTGGTCAGTTTTTGTACTCATAAACTCTTGGTTGAGAATATACAAAATACATTTTATGCAGATAAATATGCCCCCCCTTTTTGGTATGCATGTCTTAATTGACAGCTGCCTTACCCCATTAATATGTAAGCAATAATGATTTAACAGGTGTACTAATATATTTATATAAACAAACACCTGCCATTAGTGGATAGGCTGAAATTTTGTGAATGGAGACTCAATATGTAAATGATATGAAAGCAGCAAATTGGCCATTTTCCACTAACTAAACCAGTGTCTCCTGGGATTAGAATCTTAATGTCTGAATTAAATGAAAGTGAATGGTTTTCAGCCAGACAAAATCTGACACCTTTTTCCCATTACACAGACACAATTATAGTAATGCATTCTTAGTGAGCAGAGCGTTTTAACCAAAAGAGCATGCATGGATGGTTTTTTAGAAAATGAAATTAAAATGTGTTGTTATTTTAAATAATAGTAATAAACAACAGTATTAAAATAGCCCAAAAATCATGTTTAGCAATTAATTCTATAAAAAAAAAGATACATGCAGTGAAAAAAAAATAAAAAATCTGATTGCCAGTGAAAAATGTAAGATGGCTTCAGGTTTCAAACACATCAAAGACATTCAAAATTAACCAAACTGAACAAAAATAGAAAGAGTGTGCCCTCTGACTGTAAGAAGATCTATCTTCAGGGCTTCTCCCTTCTGTGAGCTCCTCACAGAAGGGGGGGGCCTCTCGGGGGTCACCTTTGCTGCCATCCTTCCTCCACCATCCATCTAACATTCACCTGGCAGCAATGCTTCTCAACACTCCTGCTCCCTGTCTGCTCACCTGCCTCACATCTCTGCTTCATCCTCCACTCTGATTCCTGCCCCAGGCCCCCTGCTAGTGCCCCCACGGCGCCCCCTTGTGTCAATGCGTATCACAGCAAAGCAAGACCTGTCCTCTCTACTAACATCACCAAGAAAGTACATTTTGATGACCTCTGGAAAATATAAGGTGCAAATGCCCTCAAACCCAGAAAAAAAATATTGTTTCTTTGCTAATTTCTTTTACAGTGGAGTCTATTGAGGTGAGAGACATTAGTAAATAAAACCTCCCCCAGTCCAGGCTAGTACCTTTCACCGATCAATAGAGGCGGAGCTTGGTAATGACGAATGCCTCCTGGGACAAGACAGAAATGATAGTAAGCAAATATTTTTTCTAATGGATAACACAACAGCACTGCTCTCCCACCCCAAAGACTTCACAGCATACAAAAGGGCTTATTACACTGTATGCAAGCTGGTAATTTGTTCCCCTTCTAGGAATATGCAGACCCAAACACTTAGTCACTAGCTGTCATGGTCCCGCCTCATCTATTACAGAGCTAAGAAGAAGGCTTTAGGGTCACGTCAGCAGTAAACAGACAAAATATGGCTACATGATGACAGAGCTGGAGTTACAAAAAAACAAAGAGAAAAGATGTGGTGGGCATGTTTTGTCAGTCGTCCTCGTTGTTCAGATGTAGATGCCTGACACCCACTCATCCTTCCGCTGTGCGCATATTTCAAGAGGCTGTCTCTAAGATCAATGTACAATAGTATCAGTGAGTGATATTGTAATTTACATGGAAAAGTAGCAGCCAAGTTTGCCATTGAGTTTAGAGAAGGTGCAGCAGGGGTTGGAGAGTTTTCTGTTAGCCTAGAGGCCAGGGGCCTTATCCCAGCTTGGACAAGTGCTAATGTGTGTGTATGTCTGTGTGTGTCTATAATGGCACAGATTGGTAGCCTTACTTCTGTCAGTCTACCCTAGGGCAGCAGTGGATATAGTAGCTTACCACCAGCAAATATGAATGGATACTGTGCAAGTGTCCAAACGTACTTCCAGATCAGCTTCCTTCAGATTTAACCCTTCAGTGAGACATGACCTTTGAAATCTTTGTTACTACAATATTCAGAGTATATATAATATTTGTCTGTATAACATCCACAAGACTTTGTTTACTTTTGTCTGAGTCATTGTCTCGCAGCAAATCATCTACATCCTACTTGTGCTTTGTAAATTGGTTTTACCCAGGCTGGGACCCATGCTTCTTTAGGTTGTCTCATTGACAGCTGCAGTATCCATCTTGTAAATAAACATGAATTTGTGCCATATTTGATAACTTTTCTTAAAACTACTCTTGTGATGGCAGTTGTTTTGGGTGTTTCTGGTTACAAATACTAAATCACAGACCCAGTGAGACATGAGCAGTTTTCCAGAGTGCTATATCAGATAAACTAAGGCTAGAAGGTGATATATCGCCAAATTTGAAAATAAACAGATTTTATGTGTTTTTGTTATCGATGCTGTGGCTCCTTTCTGCCACCGTGCCCTTGAGCAACTCCAGCAGAGCAGAAGGTAGAAGGTTCTAATCGGCCAGTGACGAATCAGCCCCTTCTTAGCGCTTGTTTTTCATTTGGATAATGTGGGGTCCTCCTCTCCTGCAACCTCTTTGGAGTGGTCCTTTTCACGACTAGATTAAATGCCATCACCTTGCCAACCCATCCTGGGAGATCGTCGTGATTAACAGGCAAAAGAGAATAATGATAATCATATGCAGGATAATAGCCCATACCAAATGGCATCATGATATGTACATAAATCACAACCCATTTCTCCCACCCTAAAGGACACGCTTCTACCCCTTACCGGCGGATTTATGCTTGAAAAATCTGTATTTTAACTGTCCTGACCTACATATGCCCGCAATTCTATAACAATCTAATAATAAACATCTGGGTTGCATATTTGGCATTCTCATTATGACTGTAGGCTAATATATTTTATACTATTTAAAAGCAGTTAGGCGTTTGTGGAGTGAACATGCAAGTTATGCGAATATATGATAACAAGCAAGCGGCTAACTGGATCACACACACACATCAAGGGTGGGACCTCATGAACGCTGTCACAGGGTTAATGACCCAGAGCAAACATTAGCATGGCTTAGAACAGCACGGTAATGAGAAGAAGAGCAGCTGGGGAGGGTTAGAGCATGAAGCTAATATGGACACAAGAAGGCTACGTACGGAATACATGCTCTATAAATAATATACAATGTCATGAATATTATTATGAGGAAAGTCCCATCTGCCAATATAGGATTTAAATGTCAGTTGGAGGTTGCATAGGCTTAACAGAAAGGAAGCACAGGTGGCATTCCAGTGAGAGGATACCAGGGCCTTATATAGTAGTTAAAGAATCACTATGTAACTGGTACACATAGATAAGTTTAATGCCATACTGTGAAGAAATGCAGGCAAAGTCATAACATCTGTGGAAAAGCAGGTGGTTAATTCCTTAAAAGTCCTACAGTATGCCAAATTGACTCTTGTGAGCGTCAAGGCATGTTATAATGCTGCTACCTCATCACAAACAGACCTAGAGTTGTGTTTTGTTTCATTCACATGTTCAAGTAATCTTGATTATTAGTTAAAATACTCTGTTCTATCTTGAGATGTTTTTTAAGTTAACAGCTACCACTTACCTTTGTAATGGGAAAATCCAGGGCTGAAATTGTTCAAATGATTCTAGTAGTGTATGGAGTTTAAAACACAGTGGAGCACTTCCTGTATTACCTCATGACATCACAAGTTGGAACAGAGTGTTTTCTGGTATGTTTTTGATGAGGAAACAGCATTATAACATAGATAAGAACAGCATAATATAGGCCCTTTAACAGAACACAGTACATCTTTAAGACTGAGCTGTAAGAATGTATTCAATGTTGTGACACAAAGTTACAAAACTGGAAGAATGTTCACCAATTATCTGCAACAAGTCAAGCAAAAATTAGACCATTGTGAGTTTCATTTCTGCCTCACTAGTATGCCGTTCTTCCTACTTTTTGTTACCACTGCAAGCCTTTTTCTCATGCAGTGCTTCTAGTTACCTTTAATATTCTTTTTGGAATAATATTTAGGCCTGGTGTGTAACAATAAACACAAAGGAGCACAATACAGTGCACTATGACAGGCAAAAACCATTGGAACAATTGATGATTATTTGAATGCCCCATTGTTTAGCTTTACTTACAGTAATTATTACGACTTCATTTGAGCTCAGATCTAACTGTGACTTAATATGTTTGCTGACTTAATGTCTGTGCCACTGTGAATCTGATTTGAATTAAATGAGTCTATGTAAATATCAAATGTAATGAATAAGAAAGCTAAACAGTCCCCTATGATAACTTTGCAATGAACTTTGAGACCACTGCCAAGACACAGGTCCAAACATATCAGTATGTACACAAAAATCTGATCATTATCTGATTTCTGATCTGATGCATGTGATTTGTTTTTGTTTTGATTGTATCATGCTTTTGTATATTTATGAGAAATGTATGGAGCATAGGAGACGTAGGCTTGTGGGTGGAGGTTCAGATAGGCTCGTAACTCTCACCGTAAGGAGGGTCTACTAAAAGTACTTTGTCTTCAAAATACTTACAATGACTCTAAAAATTCATTGACTGACGCATGTGAAGTATTAGGCTCATATTTCTTCTGTGCATGTAAACGTCTAATTTGGCTATTTGATTATTCTACTTACCTGATGTTTACTGGTGTTGCTTATCCACTGTCAAATAATGGATTTACGCCCAATTTGCTTCATGACCAAGCCCTACCCATTAATCTGTGCTTGTGGCTGCTTGGGTCTATATGAGCAACAACAATACAAGCTATTATGACACAGTAGTAAATAGATTTGTCATATAAAGTTCCCCAGTATTGCAATGATCCAATTAGCCTGTTGTTTCAAGGAAGAGTGCTATTTTTCACACTCTCCAAGCATGGATTTCTGATAATTCCTCTTGTTTACTCTCATCTGAGGAGTGCGCGCCAGGCTCAAAGCTGCTGTTAGAAATGATGTAAAGCAGGATCCACGCTCATCCATTGTGAAAATGATCTGAGTTTGATTTTACTCTGATTGACTGGCTTTCGCTAGCACTGATTGGGTACTATTTAACATACTTAATTACTGTTTACAGTCAGGCCATGCCGAGGGAATATTCACAGAAGTGGGTAATTAGGGTAGGCTTTGAGTTTTCCGAAGGGAGCGAGAAATATTGTGTTGTCAATATGTCAAGAGCATATGACAACTCTGAACTAAAGAAGATGTATTAAAGATTTTACTTAAAATCTACCATATATATATATATATATATCCCACGAGCCGCTGAATACCAAATAGGGAGAGAGTATGGGAGCGCTTCCAGCTCCATCGACTCTGGCTCCAATTCACTTTCTATTGAAAAACTGTGTCCCCTCTCTCTGTAACTGCTGCTGTCAGGCTTGTCATTTGGTCTTAAAATGTTTGTATTAAAATGCTCTACATATTTTTATTTCACTCAAGATATGAACATTAATAATAGACCAATGAGCTGCCCTTTTTGGCAATTTCATTCCTTCTAGTGTGAACAGCAGGTTTGCAAAGTGTTCACCCCCTGTTAAATCAGGGTTTTAACAGGGAGTGGATGTGGAGAGGTGGGAAGGGTGGGAGGGGGCCTCACCCTCAACAGCCAGATTGGCTCTGATACTCGCGGTCAGAATTCCAAATATGGAACTCAGCTCCAAATTCATTTCTATAACTTTTGGCCTTAATGGCTGGAACTCCCTTATTCAACTTTTTTATACAGTCTATGGATTACACAAATAAGAATATTACAACACCTCAATTTTATCAATGTTAAATCTGTCAGAAAACCAACGATGTGAACTGAGCTACTGCTGCCTGTCCCTGGATGTCATTTTCTGCATTGATGATATTATTAGAAATATTCTGCTGTAGAGCTCCTTGCTAATTGTTGCATTTTTGTACTCTTACTTTCAACTTTTTTCACAAACCACTGTTAACAAACTTCTGTAAAACTGCAATAAAATTATACCACAGATACTATGGGATCGATGGAGAGAGAGAGCGGCCTGAATTCCTATGGCAAAATCACGAGATGGAGCAGAGCTGTGTTTCAGTGACGAGAGGGATGTGTTGACCTTTGGACATGCTCTTTTGTTCACTACTATCCCGCTGTGAGTGGCAGTCAGGACCCCGGAATGGTGAGAGCGAGGAGGAGGGGGTGATGGAGCAGATGGAGGCAAGGAGGATAAGAGGACTTAAAAGGTTTGGATCATGGAGAAAGTAGTGGCCAAAGTGTGAACATGAATAAACATGAGGAGGCACCAGAGAAGGGTCATGTCCTGAGAGTATAGATAAAGCACTGTGCTAAGTAATCACTTTGGGAAGAAATGTACTTTGTTTCACATTTGGATAATATGTATTTTATATACTCATTTCTGTAGGTCATCCAGTAGATGTTCATAAATAGGTTTATCAAAACTTCATTTAAGGTGAATCTGAATAATCTTCCATTCCAAGTATATGGTAGGATCTACCTCCTTAGCATCATTTCAGTCCTTCCATAAACCACTATACAGCTACTTTTTTATTCTTAGTTTTGAATGTCCCTCTCACTTTGCCCACACATTGCTTTACTAATAGTTGCAATATTTATTTCTGACTTATATCCTTCCCTTTATGATAACTATCACATTTCTTTTTATTTGCACATTTTAAGGTGCTCTAACTTGCATAATGCATGTTTTACAATCTATTTATTTTAGCATTATCAACATCCACTTGAATAAATGGCCCACCTCCTTGCCAAAGCCTGACCTCTTCAGATCTCAGAGGCTAAGTAGAGCTACACCTGGTTAGTAATTGGATGGAAGACTGCTGGGAAATCCTGGTGCCACGGTGGGCTGTGGAAAACATTGTGGTTGTGTCCTTAAGCAAGGCACTTCACCGACATTGCCTAGTATGAAAGTGATGTGTGTGAATGTTGGTGATGATGAGGGGCTGATGGCGCAGATCGGCAGCCTTGCTTCTGTCAGCTGTGGCTACAATAGTAGCTTGAATGAATAATGCACAATATTGTAAATTGAGTGTCTAGAAAGCACTATATAAGACTAAGGCATAATAATAATAATAATAATAATAATAATAATAATAATAATAATAATAATAATAATAATAATAATAATAATAATAATAATAATAATAATAATAACAATAACAATAATTATCATCATCATCATCATCATCATCATCATTATTATTATCATTATTATCAATATTATTATTATTACTACTACTACTACTATTACTACTACTATTATTATTATTATTATTATTATTATTATTATTATTATTATTATTATTATTATTATTATTAAATGCAGATAGGTCTAATGCCATATTGTTGAACATTCCAGACAAAGCAATCACATCTTGAACATCTGGAAAAGCTTGTACCTTTCAGTTCTAAAAGGTGGTTTGAGGAGATTTACCACAGTCTGGAAACCTCTTGAGATCTGACGTGAACAGGAATTGGACAGAATGCAGCAGATTGAGGCAAGAGCTGGAGGCCTAGAGGAAGACTAGATTTATGGTGGTAGTTACAAGGAACATTAATTTAGTTGATCTGATTTATGGCTGAATGGAGACATGTGATTTGCTACTTGAAGACAACTGTGAAAAGGAAAAGTAGACAGGCCTTTCATCTGGCTGAGGTGTTATCACACGTGTTGAGAGTTTGAAATCGTCCTTGTTTTGAATGCTTGCTATATAAAGCGTACTCTCCATTAATTTTCAAATCAGGTGAATGAATGAGCAGTGAGCTTAGGGGGCGTGCCGGAGGAGTTGCAGTGTCATGTCTGTCCTTGTTTGCCTCCTGTGCCCTTGCCGTGGTGAAAGTGGAATTAACAAGAATGTGCCCCAGACCACACAAATGTTCACCCACACTTTTTATTGCTAACGGATGACACCTCAAGGCTGACTGGATATACTGGCCAGTATGCAACAAGCGTACACTGCTATTTATAGTCTTTGTCGCCTGGCACAATGGATGGGGCCATTCAAACTCCAGAGGAAGATTATCAGTCTCCTGTGAGGATGGCCATCATGACAAAAATGTAGTTTGGATGTCAGGGTTTCATAGGGCAAAAATAACAATGGATCAAATAGCGCAGTCACAGAAGTCTGAATTTGAATTGTTTATGTGGGCCAAAGATATTATGAATGTCCACTATACAAGCCAGATAATGGGACATTTGATAAAACTTTTAATTTCTCAAGTTTTTCTTTGAAATGTTTTACAGTTGGCAGTACTTTTGACTCCCCACCAGTACAAATCCTTTATTTGGTCACAATTTATTTTACATTAAAGGTCCAATATTACACAATGTGATGTGTGTGAATGAAATGAAACCAAACTCAAAAATGTTTTGATGATGAAGCAACATTATAACAGATCAGAAAAGAGCATAATATAGGGCCTTTAACAGTTAATGTAATTGTACTTAGTAGTAAGGGATAAGGTATGGACTGAGGGATTGGGTTATGTTGTTACATTATATATACATTATATATACCTCAGTCATCTCTATAGTAAAATAAAGTGTTATCAAAGGTGAGGATTATGCAAGTAGTATTAGTAATAGTAGCCATTTTGAACATGTTTATTTTCAAAACTATTCATTTTAAAGGAACAGTATGTATCCTGGCCCCTTTCTGTTTTAAAAAAGATACTACAATCACAAGTCAGTCTGGGTTGCCAGGGCCTAAATCTGCAGACAGTTAAAGTAGGGCTTGATGATATTGTGATAACAATTTAATTATGATCTTATCCATGTGAAAATATGCTATTTTGATCATCAGACTGTAGCTCAGTTTATTGCAGGTCTATGCTCAGATGCATACACATTTCCCTCCATATTGTTCATTTTCCCTAAGGCTCACTTTCTTACATACTGCCCCTTTAACACAGTTCTGAGTTAACTTCCATAGTCTAATTTTGGTAGAGTGAAGCAGGATTAATAAGCATGTGACAGAGTACTTGAGATAACTTGTGGTGCACTTTTTACCTCCCCATGCTAGTGCTTTAGCCACGCACTACTTATCACAGAACCACTGAGGGGCTGGAGATCCAGAGGGACCATGCAGCGTCAGCAAAATTAGTAATAACCCAGCAAATCCACTTCACTTCACAACTCCATGTTCCACTTTAGAATGATGCAGGGACATGTAAAAAATTGATCTGTGGGCATTTTATTAAAGAAGACCCCAGAAATGGTCAAAAAGTGAAATGTATTTATCGAGAGACTTTCTAACTATGAGTGTGCCCCACTATTCTCAAGGTACAACTTCTTGAAATGGAACATGGGAAATCTTGAATGTGGTTTGGTACTTAAAAGCTGTTTACAGAAGGGGAAGAAATTATTAATATTAATATCCCAAAAGATACAGTCAGAAGCCATGTTTAGGGAATGTTCTAGGTTGTTTCTAATTTTGACTCTAGGAGTTTCTGATTTGCTTGATTTGTTTGTTCAGTAAATTGTTACGCAAGGTGCTTAAAATATAACTGAATTCTGATTTTATAGAAAGAATTGCTCAAATGAGTGATGTATATCTGTGTCTTCATAAATAAAGCATTTACCCCTTGCCTAGATTAGATGAATTCATGCTTAGACATAGGGGGAACTGAGCACCATTGTAAACTGGCACTGTGCCATTTAGAAAGACACCATACACCATGCAGTATACAGTTGTATCTTTATCGTTATAAAGTCAGTTCAGCTGGTTTGACTCTGTCTCTGCTATATAATCCACTTCCATAATATTTCCACAATATGTCCTTTGTCACTCAAAACACAAAGACATCTCATTTTTAGCCTATCTATTCATGTAGTCTTTTGTTCAGAGGTGGCTGATAATACCTTTTTGCATAATTATGTAAATCTCGCCCATGCATATTTCACCTCCTCCCAAAGTTTTCTTTTGCTGGTGAGAACACCATTATCTGCATAAAATGCTGTATCTGAATGTCCCTCTTATGCAGTAGTTATTTTATCAGTAAGAGCAGGTGGGAGGCCCAGGTGAAGTGGGGTTAAGGTATTTTGCACATGATACCAAGGCTGCATAACATTTGGGGAGCGAATAAAAATAATACAAATCCCATGCTGAATACTCTCACAGTGAAGTACACCAGCCTTTTACACATCGTGGTATTTGGATATAACAGTAACATTTCCAGGATTGTTTTACTGCTAGGATCAAGTGCATATCACAGTCTGTCTCCATTGCAATTTAACTTGGGGAGTTGATATGACATATTTTGAGCTGCTGGTCAGGTCAGCAGACACTGGAAAATTGGCAAATAAAAAGGTATTGTGGTAAAAGGTGTTGTACCTGATTTTTGCTGTCCTAAAAATGTGAAAAAAACTTAACTAGTTCATTTTAAACTGTTTGCTGTGGTCCAAATGTATTGCTCACAGCTAAGTTTTTAAAAACGTTCAGAGGGCAGAGGTGTGCAGTTTTACTGTGACGGTAAAGTTAACAAACATTAGCATGCTAACGACGCACAACAAGCAGAACAAAACTCTCTATAATTAGAGGCAGACACCAGACATCAGTTTCATTTTCACCTTAAGAGCTGCTTTGACAATATCTGTACTGATTTTAAATGTCTCTAAGAATCAATACTCATAATTATGTTTAGTTTTTTTGTTTATATATATATAATTTTTATTTTTTTATTTTTTTATATATATAATATAATATTCTATTCTAAGTTCCACCATTCACTCACCCACCATATTTATACCATCATAACAGTTATAGTGCTGCTTTAAAAATAGTGTGAAAAGAACTATTGCAGTAGAGAGGCTGCCTGGCAAATCCAGACTAATATCTTTGTATCTTTTGTACAGATTGATTTGATCACTCGTGGTTGTCTCTCTATCCTGGTCAAATGTGATTGTGCGATAAGATTTTTATTTTATTTTTTATTTATTTTCAGTGACACATTTGAAACAAAGGAGCTCATTGGTCACCTATGATTTACATATAAAATCCCTCTGTCCCCAATGGGCTAATACACCTGCCACTAACACCAATTTGAAAACAGGGAGATTCATCGGTGACTAGACTCACCTCTTCATAAAGTATTGAAGAAGTGTGTATTCTGAATCCCAGGCAAGTAGAAAGGCTCTTTTTGCTCCAAATGTGCTACAATTTGTTGAATGTTTCTGTCCAGCCTTCCCCACATCACACTGTTCTGGGACCATTCCATTTCATCTAACCCTTGCCAAGGTAACGTCAAGGAGGATTTAATTCTCTGCCCTCTGCCTCCTCACAATAAGCCAGTACACCCCTGAAGAAGAGCAGGTCCCTACTACCAGCTTCTTTCAGGTTCTATTTTTCAGATAAAAGTTGAAATAATGGGAGGATTTTGAAGATTTGGCAATGCCTGCATTCCTGTGTCTCAATGGCATCCCTCTGCTTTATGACAACTCATTTCTCGCGGTGCTCTAACAGTGATGAAACGCTGGCCTTTCGCAGCTATTGTCCAAGTGTATTTAATAGTGCACATAAATCTTAGTAATGGATTTGTTTGTGTTTTTATGTCTTTTAGCCAGGCACCAATACCGAGAGGGGATGATCGGGCTATTCCGCCGGCCCCTTGTTAATTATCCCACGGTTATTTTGATCCATCATAAGCTCCTCAATGGGCTGTATAAAGGCCTGCTGCTGCTAGCTTAATCAGCTAAGTGATGCTGCGGCAGAGATCTACCTTTCACCGTTTAATCCTCTCACTACGGGAAGCCGGCTACTCAGCATCCCAGCCGGAGTAACCTCGTCAGGCCTGCTCATGCTGCAGATACACCCATTGCTCCACTCTCTGGGATGCTAAATTGTGCTATCAACCTCAAAGATAAACAGCTAGATCATCTTCTTCCTAGATACTCCTGACCAGGATTTTGCATACTTGTATTTCGCATTACTTCCACAGTTGCTGCACCACATGGTTTCTCCTGACCAATGACTGTGATGGCAGGCTAGGCTAATGTTAGACAATAAGTCAATTCCTATTCAGTATTCTGCAAAAGTCTATCTTAATGAAAAAAAACAAAACACTATCGTGCGCTGCATTTCTGCTTCAAATTAGTAAGCATTTTTTCAAACAAACCCGGAAGTACCACTGGTACATTGTTAGCAGGCTAAGAGTTCTTAGCCCTAAACTTTGTAAAACCTTCTAAAACGCAACAATATGGATCTTTGTGTTGCATTAGGAATGAGTTTGTACCATGTCTAATAATTTAAACTCTGTCTCTCTGTCATAACATTAAAACCATAAAAAAGTGTTGCCTCCTTTGAGAAAGAAAATAGCTATGTGGAAACATAATCACTACAATATTTAACATCTTCGAAAGTTTTTTGTCACCCGTCAGCTGAAAGCAAGCTGTTGATTTTACCTTGATATTAATAAGTCTTAATTGGGTTGCAGTACCATGGAGCAGCCACTTTCTAAATTGGCCAGAGAAATGCATTTATTTTAATTACTCTTGAATCAATCTGGAAATAGCTTGATGTTTGGACATGTTTTTGGTTGAATATCTGTTCCCTTGATTTTTCTGTCTAGCTGTGATCTACTGCCACTTCCACTTGGACAGTGGCAAGGGAAGTCCACTGAGGCTCGGGTCCATTGGGGTTCACTGACACACAGGAGGGATGTGTTTTGTTCTGGAAGACCAGGAGTCAGTGTAGTCTGCCAAGAGGGAACAGAGACCTGAGCAGGAGGTGCAGGCTGGATGGAGAGAGAGGTCACCGCTGCTAAATGCTGGATTTGGTACATACAGTACTACAAATATAGCTTTTGTCCTTTGTGCACCACTGAAGCGGCACAAACAGTCAGCATGGCTCCCCTGTGGTGGGAGACTTCAGCGTCGTGGAGTGCCTGCATCTGTGCCATGTTCAGAAAGGTACCAGCTTGTTTGGTGCCTTTAGGTAGAAGTTAATAGGTCAGGCACTGTACTGGCAGAAAGATGCATGAGAATATCATATCATCTGCACTCAACAAGCTCCTGCTGAAATGGAAGTGGTGGACTCCTTACTCGAAAATCAAGTCGGGGGTGTAAGAAGACTCAATCCGTTGATTAACTTCAAGAAACGCTCCAATTGACGTAAATGCCATGTCTGATGCGCATTCAAAGGCCGCACCAACAGCCCAGTTAAATGTCAGTGCAAGGAGGATTTTAGTAATCTTTTCATTTCAGTAAACAGGGCATGCTTTTGCAGCACTGAAGCCAATCTGTGAGGAATGAATCAAGTAGAAAGAATATCACAGATATTTGTTGAGTTGAGATCTTTTTAGCAGTTTTTCCCTTCTTTTTTAGGAAATTGAGAAGTTGTTTGGCCCGTGATGTAAACAGATTCACTGTACGCCGCTAATTAGAAAGAGTGGCGTGCAGCTTTTGTGAGTTCATGCAATCAGCGCATTTCCCTTCTGCAGCTCAGCGGGAGGCCTAAACGCTCATTTCAAAGTATTGTTATCACATTGGCATATGTTTGATGAAGACAGGCTTCCGGGCCCGCAGTCGGAGTGACTTATGTGAGCTGTGTGATCTGCTGGTGGAGGGGCTGCTGGGCACAGTCCCCGGCTCGACCACACTGAGAAAGGACAAATAGAGAAGTGAATGTCAACAAAACAAACATGGCATTAGATCTCAGTATTTTGCAGCATTTATGATCATATTTTTAACTAACTAACCAACAACAAAAGTGCAAACTATGATTGCCATTTTGAGATAAGACTTTATAATAACAACGCTTTTATTAGTCTTAATAAAGCTTGAACAAAGACTTCATAATGAGCAAATAATTTACCAAGAATGATTCAGGCTTAATGACCTACACTCTTAATGCTCCAAACCCTTAATTGAGTAGTTACTAAGCCTGACTCAATCTTAATAAACTATTTGTTCATTATGAATTAAGTCTTTGTTCATGCTTTATTCAGGCTAATTTAGGTTTTGTTATTATAAAGTGTCTTTGTTACTATAAAGTGGTATCAAATATGCACTTCTAGTGTTTGCCAATAAAATGAAAAACTTGTTGAAGAGTGCAGACATCCATCTGCCTTGCAGTGGTAAAAAGTGCATCATCCTGAAGTTGACCAGGTGAATTCAATTACAGACATAAGACATAAATACCACATAGCTTTAAATAGTATAGACTGGAAGAAAAATAACTGGCTGGTGCTTTCAGGTAAAAGTGTGCAAATAAATTATCCCATATCAACTTGTATCTTCTTAGCAACACCTTTTGTGAACTCAGAGTGAATTCTTATAAGTTCAAATCTAAGTTTTCCTGATTGGCAAATGACATTAGTGCAGTGATCACACTTGAGTGTAGGTGTTCTTGTTGATGGCGCTTTTGCACATCTGCACTGGTTTACCAATGACAGATGGTCCTGTCTGATGGATGGGGATGAGCTAAAGCAGCTAAAAAATGTATGCTTATCAACCCACCTGTGAGCATGCCACAAATAACCGGCCCCACTGTCTGTTACGCCACCTATCCACACACCAACACGGCACATATGTTTGCACTGTTCCGATCTCTTATTCACGGTCTCGACGTGTCCGTGACAGATTTATAATGAGAATACTCGGACAGATGTTAGTGCGACCCTTCCCCCAAAAATAAGATCCCCACCAGCACTTGGGGATCGCTCATCAATACTACTCTATCTGTTAGAGATGCATGGACCAAGTGACACCGAGACAAGTAACGGGGGGAGAGGAGACGTCCTGTCCAATCAGATGGATGCCGGTGAAGCCCTCAGTCCTATCCTGTGTGATTTGTTTTTTTTTTGTTTTTTATGTTGGAAACAGGATTTAAATGTGTCCAGATGGAGTCATGTGCTCATATAGCAATGAGCTAAAATAAAAATGCTTTAAGTGCTATATAAACACACATTTGCATATTGGAAGGATATTTTATTAGGGAAGAGGGGCTAGTGATAAAACGTCAGCTTATCACTTTTAGTTTTAGCAGCCATCACTACTCAAAATATGTCTGAACATTTAACGTGCCCCCCTAGATCAAAAAAGAGCGCTGGACATAAAAATAAATGTATTTTTATCTTTCTTTAAGCCATGACAGACTTTTTTCTTAATGAAATCCTATGTGAAGTTATGGTTCCTTTTTGCTTATCAATAAAAAGAAGAATTTCTTAGCCTATTACAGATTATTTTAGAATTGATAAAATTCTCTGAGATTTTAACCGTGACAAAACAGGCCATGTGCAGCATGGTAGTCTAATGGCAGTGGTGGACCGTGGCCTCAGGACCTGAGCCAGCTGCCCATATTTACAGATATAGCTATCTATAAGGTCAAAGTGACCACATACAACATCTCAGCTAGTCAAATGTAAAGCTTGTGCTTTTTGCAGAGTACACTGATTACTTTAC
Organism: Periophthalmus magnuspinnatus; assembly: GCF_009829125.3. Lineage (NCBI taxonomy): Eukaryota > Metazoa > Chordata > Actinopteri > Gobiiformes > Gobiidae > Periophthalmus > Periophthalmus magnuspinnatus. The sequence continues at coordinate 705,264 of NC_047140.1, read as the reverse complement.
TACTTAAACGTATGAAATGCTAATCATAATGTAATCAATCAGCTGATTGATACAAACACAGAGCACATGCCATGTTAGAAAGTGCAAGCACATCACCATCAACCACTGAATTATTATGGACACATTTGAATGTTTTCTCATTAGGGTATAATATAAGTTACTACACAAAGACCGAATAAACACACCAGCACCTCAATCACAACTTCTGTCATCAACAGATGAGTACTTTCACACATGTTTACTACATGTCTCCATCTGATGTGTACTCAATCCACGGAAGTATAAATACATGAATCCAACAGTTCATTTATTCTGTATTCCATGAGTTCTGAGTATCAGTAAATCCTTGACTAGTAGCCTGGTTGTTTTAGATGCTCTTCTAAACATTTCTTTACAGCTAACTTAGCAAACATAAACTGCCCTTCTTTGAAAAATTATTCCATTATTTGTGCAAAAAGCTAGCGCTAGTCACTCAGGCAAACAAACAATCTGGCGCCAGCTGGTGGCCTCTGAAGTCATGATGCGACAGGGCCAGGCCCAGCGCTGAGCAGAAAGCCCAAGGAACAGGAGGGCATTTCTGAATAACCCCCAAAATAACACCAAATCTGATATGTTTGAGAATATTTTAGATCTAAAAAATACAAAATTGAGATTTAATTGATGTAATAAAGCCATAGTCAGCACAGCTCTCTCTCATGCTCAAGATGCTAAGGTGCATACCTTAGCATCTTGAGATAAAGTTTTGGCTCCAATGGTTTGCTAGTCGCTGCCCCCACTCTCTGGAACACTCTACCGCAACAACTCCGGGACTGCACTGACCTCACCACCTTCAAAAAACTGTTTAAAGCTGCTTTTAATCTTTAACTATTATGAGTGTTGATTTTAAATGTTTTTATATTTGTATTTTTTTTAATTGCTCTTCTATGTAAAGTGTCTTTGAGTATCTTGAAAAGCGCTATATAAATAAAATGTATTATTATTATTATTATTAATGTCTCTCGCCACTCGACACCCTCTTGCCGTAAAATCTGTCCTGTCCCATAAAGACTACAATCTAATTTTATTTTATTTTTTATGTATCAGAATTAAGGAAAATTAATAAAGTCATTACAAATGGTTAATGCTTGTTACAAAGAACCACACATTTGTAATGTGAATGTTGCCTGAAGGTGTACCCTTGATGTGGTTGCAGTGATGCTTGAGGTTTTGCGGAGCCCTATGCTGACTAGCTTAAGGGGAAGTGTGTATAATTTACTAGTGACCACCTGCACCACTGGCGACGAGAACACTTTCATTGCAGCCCGTGAAGGGGAAACAACGAGCGCAAAATCATCCCCAAGTAAATCCTATTAGAGACTAAACAGGACCGCGGCTGGGCTATCTTTGGATTCTGGAAGGGGTGAAGTACCGAGCAAGCGTGACGAGACAAAAAAACAGTGTGACGGAGAAAATATATCGTAGATTGGAGAGAAATTGCAGCGCCAGTAAAAATCTCCAGCCGTATGGAAGACAAAAGGGGACCAAGTCAGTCAAAATGGCCCCTCTACTCGCCTCACTAACCTCGCTGATGAAGACACGCCAACATGCATTTGGGGAGCGCTGTTTGCATTACAGCCCACAGACCCTGGTGCCGTGGGGGTACCATCTGTCAGCACAATCCCCCTCCTCGGTCTTGTTCGGACTCGGCTATGGTTCTTCGTGCCCAGGCTGTCCATGGAAGAGATCCAAAGATGGAGGCTAAGCTAGTGTGTAAGCTCTCCAAGTGAAATCAAAACTCACCCTAAACCCTTTGGAGAGAGTGAGGGAGCGTTGGAGAGTCTGAAACATGGTCACAAGTGTTTCCATACACAGGAGCAGTGGGGAATAAATGATGTTAGATGGTGGATAAGATACTAGGAACAGCTGTTCCTAGGACACCTGTAGTGGTGTGTTTAATGTCAGAGGAGCTAACGATTAAAGAATATAACACCATGTATGAACATGAGGCATTCTTTTAACATTGCAATCTTTATTTCGTACAATGATTACTGTTGTACCACCTAACACATATCCATTCTTCCAGGCAATATATGTGAGTCCTGATATCTTGTGAAATACAGCATGATGACCCAAATATGAAACTGTTTAAACAAATATATAAAGAAGTGATTATAGCTAAGTATGAAGAAGAAACTTAAGTTAATGTGTCTTTATGAATGTAAGGAACATTTGTATGGAGTAAAGTGACTTATTGTTGAACGAAGAGACTGGTAGAAGCATGATTACTGCTATAATGGCATTGTAAAAGGAGGTGGGGGAAAATAAGCACTTGCTTCTCCCCACTCCTTTCAGAATGTTTGATTTGAAGACTAACTTCAGATATTTGCCTTCATGTTTCTGTTGATCATCACTTGTTTGATGTCTGTAATTTATCATGAATCAAATATCTAAATATATATATATATATATATATATATATATATATATATATATATATATATATATATATATATATATATATATATATATATATATATATATACATATATATATATATATATATATATATATATATATATATATATATTTTTTTTTATTTTTTTTATTTTTTTTATTGCCAGTAAGAGCCAGTATCTTTGAAGAGGACTACTGCAACAGGATCTTATAATTTCCTTTATGAAGCAACCCTTTTAGTGTTCGATGGTAATCCTTCATATTATACTGTTTCCATTTAACTAATGTCAAAACAACATTTTATTGAGATCAACGCAAATAAAGAATAATGATGCACCATGTTCTCCTGTTCGGGCAATGTCCACAAATAATACGGTACATATCAGAGGATGGACACTGATTGGATTATTACCATATAGCATCATTTTATTCCATATGTTTTGATCTACCATCAGCCATAATGAAAACAATAATGCATGTTGCAGTTAGGGACCAGCACTCGCCTTTGCTATTGTCGCAGTAATTGTTATCCATCTTAATTTTTCTTCACACATAAGCCAAGAGCGTGCAGTTAGTCTCTCTTAACGTGGTACATTTAACATGATAGTGCTTGTTAATAGGGTGGTACACATTAGTGCCCAATTGGGATGAAGGAAAGCCCACGTCACACTGTACTGCAGATCCATCTATTGAACCATCGTGGATAAATCTAGATAAATGTATAATTAAACTTGTATTCTATGCAGGATGCGCGAGCTATCTCCTACATCATATTACAGTAACAAGACAAATCCATTTTGACAATGTCTAGACCTCATTTGTATTGTTGGGACCCACTGCCGCAGCCACTTCAGAAGTACTTCTCTGTTAGGCGTTTTATCACAGGGAAGCATCCGGATGGCACTGGCTCAAAATGAAGCGACTTTACTTGGCCGAGACTGATATGAATACAAAGAAAGAGGGACAGTGCCTTTCACAAGAATGAGCCAAGATCACACCACCAAGATTCAAACGATGCCCTCATTACAGAATCTTACAAAAGGTGTTGAACAAAGAGGTGGTGAAATAAGGTAGCTTTTGTGTGCAGCTCATCTTCAGAGTTTGAGGGGAAATGGTTCATTACTGTGACATGAATTGATATTGGACATTTATAGATATAAGATATCTGATAATTGATCCAGGATTTTTAAGCTTTCAGCCGATGGGCTAGCAAAGAAACAGAGCTAGATAGATTTCATGCTGTATTTGAGGGGGATTCATTCTTGGTGCTTGTTGTGTCTCTTAACTATTGTAAAATATTTAGACATTGAGGCTGTTTTAACAGGGCATAATCATTAATCACCATGATCATGATCTAAATTCAATATTTGCTCGATTTGCATCTCCACCAAATGTCTGTCATGTCTGTGGGGTCACTCTTACTCTTCTGTTACTTTTAGAGTTGCGCCTCTAAAACCTAAGGCTCCAACATATTGAAATTGTATGATTGTCACTTGCAATGGACTTTACAATCAGACACCAGTTTGCTAGTGCCGGCTCTTTCAAAGTAGAAATAGTGCAGAGAACACCAACATAGTTTGTGCAAACTTTTCCATTTTTCGTCACCGCACTGTAACAGGCTCTTTACCTCCAGCTTGCACTCCAGAGTGAATATAACGCTCCAGGGGCCTTTACAAGGGCCTTTTTGCATTCAAAGAACAGCTGACGTAAGTGACAAGGCAAGTGTATTAAGTGTGGTGAGGCTGTCCCTCATGCATGTATGAGATAAATAATTGTTGCAAAATGTCCTAATGTAATGTCACACTTTGTGTCAGGTCTCAAAATTGTGAAAGATTTTAAAATCCTCTTGTGCAGGCAGCTTGAGTCTACTGAACCATGTCTAAACCATTGACAGATATAATCCTTATTCCAGAGGCTTGTGCTTTTGTAAATGAGCTGAATGGGATAAAATGATACAGAATGTAGTTTATAGTTTATAGTTTTCACAAATGCTTATTATCCACAGTGAGATGATGCATGCGTACCCTGAGCACATAAAAGGCGGCAGAATTCTGAAGCTTACATTTTAATGCTCAATAAAAGCCTATTCCTGCCACAAAATGACAGGAAGTGAGCTGCCTATTTGCCACGCACTTCTCTCTGATGTCCATGCTCTGCTGACAGCTCCATGCCCAGCGAGGAAGTCACTGCGGCGCATTGACATTTTTATCACTAAATGAGCACAATACAGGCTTTTATTTCTTTGACCATGTCACCTCTCAGCAGTTGGGTGACATTAAAAGCTCTTCAGTAGGATTATGGGGCCACAAGCACCACAGGTAGCACTGGATAACACTTGAGGCCTGAGGGCAAAGGTACTGTTTATGGCTTACATCGATTTCACCAAAACCTGGAGGAGCAAATGCTAACAATGCTACGCTTTTTAATGAGCTGAAGTTAGGGATTTCAAATGTATGATAGGCGTGCTTACTCAGGTCACTATATATTTGTAAGAGCTAAAAATGTATCATTTAAGAAGCAAGTATTTCCATTTCAATGTATATTCCTAAATATTTGTGTGTTTATATTGCTGTTTATGGCACGTTAACTTTGGTTTGTCATTTTGAATGTTAAATTAAATTAGATGGACTTATACTCCATGAATGTGATCTATTTGTCAATGTGGATAAAAGTTAATTAGGGATTTCACAGTTTGTTCATGGTGTTAAAAATTGTAAATAAATGTGACATTGTAATATTTTTTTCTGGCAATCATCACTATAGTAACATTTTGTACCTTCACATGCCTAGCTGGAGTAAATTGTTTACAAGATGTTGTCTACTCGGCTATGAAACGTAATATTCCGTTTTACAACGCAATCAAATGTGATTCCCCTGTAATTATATTAGGTTACATTCATGCAACGGTAATTTGATTCGCAACTTTGCAGCTTTGAGCTTTCAATGTACAAAGTGCATAAATGTTTATTACATTGAAGTAGATTATGGGTGGGCCTTAGGAGTAGCCAGATAGTAGGGCTGCTTGATTAAGGAACAAATCTGATGATTATTTGCGTCATAATTGAAACATGTAGAGAGCGTAGGCTTATTGGTTGATGTAGATAAGGAAATGCTTATAAGGAAGCCACAGAGGCACAACGCATAACCACTCTGCCACTGTGCAACCCAAAACAACAATTACCACAACCATAACTTAAGGTAAATAAATAATTTGGCAGATTTAAGCTAGCCTGTTAGCGTTAGAGTATTGACATTTTGCAAGCATACTTAAGCCTCTTCAAAGCAATCGACGATGTAAATGATTCTGATTTTCTCTCTCTAAATGAGCCGGTTCATCATCTCACATTATGGTGTCAGTTTGAGAGGAGGCAGTCATTTGGTTTGCCTCAGACAACACATGCTTTCAAACCAATTTGAAAGAGCACTACTTCTACTGTCATTTCAATCACTGTGCATTCACTTCTCTTTAACAGAATAAAAGGTGCGTTAGCTGTGGGTAAAGAATGACTGTGTCTCTCAAATGGGCTGACAATGATGGCAATACATCACATTAGTTGGGTGTTATTAATAGATTTTGGGGGCATTAAAGTTTTTATTCTCTTCACTTTGGACCGGTGATATTGTATAGTGGTGTCATATGGTGTAGAGTAGGGCTACAACATTAATCAGTCAAATCGAAAACGCAATTTGGAAGGATGCAATTAGCAAATCACAAAGGGTGCAGATTTTCAAGTACCATAATTTTCTCCGCAAAAAACAAAATATCCCATCTTATTCTGCATAAAAACTGCTAACCCTGTAGTTCTGTACAAACATGTTCTGATGCAAAACAGCTGAAAATGTTTTCCACAGAGAAGAACATGGAGTTTGGATGGCATTATTTGGACAGCTCATGCTGGATAGTATTAAGTCAGATGTACCAAAATTGAGATGGTTTGGTACAGTACAGTACTAGTGTAACTAGAGTCATTTTCATTCCTTTGATTTTATTGTAACCAGAAACTAAACTTGATTACATTTGTTTGATTCTTAAACTTCAGCCATAATGCCCATATCTAAAAAAAAAGACTACAGTTTGACAAAAACTTATATTCAGAGCCTAAACAACAACTCATGGATTTACAGCTGACCTTTTTTCAGACTGAGGTTTAGATTGTGTTCATACCTGACAGTTTGGACTGCTCACTCACATTCTTCCTCAGAGTGGTCATGTGATGTTGCTCTGACGTGTCCTGTCAGCTGATTTAAATAGGTGTTGGTGCTGTCTTCCTATCAGTGAAGGCAGGATTACAGCGCCATCAACAGTCCGACTTCTTCAGGACAGTTTTGCAGGTGTGACAGTTAAAAGGCCCCCCTCATCCCATGGGCATGCTTCTGCATTTCGATTGCCTCCTTAAACCGCTGAAAATAAACTAAACCTTGCCCTGAAAGGAAGATAAGACATTTTAAAAAATTATCAGAAGGCCAGATGAACCTCATTGACCTTAAGACTACACCAAAAATCAGATGTAAAAAAGATATAAAAGAAAGTTTTTTTGTTTGTTTGTTTTCTAGAAAGTATTATATTTTAAAAGGTGAATCAATGTTTCTTTGTCACAGTCATAAATAATTTATTCTTTAGCATTCATAGAATTACATAGAATTCTTTGAGCCCTTGTGGATTTGATCGATTGTTTTGGATGCTATTGTATTGTTTTCACCGACAAGAGGGTCAGATGGGAGAAGCTTGGTTTCTGGCTCGTGATTGGCTGCTTTGTGTTAGCCATGTCCTCCAGACAACCGCATTCAATTAATTCACATCTTTTAATGCTATTTTTGGCAGGCACGAGGCTCAGAGTGTGGGGCTATATGCCAATTGGCCCTAAATATCATAAGCATATGTGCACACTCTACGTGAGGCAATGCATAAGGCCCAGAGCACTATCAATTATATAGATTCATATTTCAACCTTTATAATCTACAGCAGGAATAATTTAACGGGGAACAATCATGCTATCGGATGCTCTTTTGCATTCTGAAATTTTCATCTACCTCCTAGCACACTGTACACATTCATCTGGTCAAGGTTTACACCAGGCACCCCTTACACAGCTTTCTCCATTTAGCAATATATTTCGAAGGAGGACAACAGTATATTCAAAGTGAAAATATTGTGACTGTTGGGGTGAATTGTGATGATTTCTTTTTGGCTTCTAAAATGCAATAATAATTTACGGTAACAAAACAACACATCAATCTAAATTGCAGACCTTATTAGGCAATAGGAATATGCACCCAATCTCCAAATGATAATGCATTTGTTCTTTCTGCTGATACATCTGATAACTGGATCTCTCCAACAGGTAGAAATTGGATGTAGTGACTTCACCACACGCAAACAAAAACAAGCGGAATGCCTATCCCCCTGAGCGAAAGATAAGATTGACTCAAGTGATTATAAACCACTTAGAAAAAGAGGATCAACGCCTTCAATGCCTGGTGCCAGGATCAAATTTTATAAAATTGCGAGATAGGGTCACGTCTAAGACAGTTATAGTAACTTTGAGCTTGAAGTTGAGGGTCTTTTAAAGTACAAAAATGGTAGAAAAAAGGGGCAGCTAAAATGCACTTTGAAAATATACAAAAGCAACTGGGTAGGAAGATTTGCCTCTAGGGGGAGCGAGGAGGGTGAGTGGGAGGTGGCTGTATTTCAAATCTCTGTCTTCTGCCTTTTGTCTCGGGCAAAAGAGGCACGTCTATCATGGCGATGTCATCATTTTTGGCAGAGTCACTTTATTCCCCCTTGGCAACGGCCTGGCAGCACAGCGTAACCAGGAAGCAACGACCCGGATTTTAAAAGACACATTTTTACACACTGGCCACATCAACAAAGATTCTTTCAAATAGCACACAAACAGACACCTCGGACATAGAAGTGTTTGTTCTGTCACAGAGCAAGAGGCAATATATATGAAGACTGTTCTCAGTGTATGCATCAGCATGTATAGAGGAGGCACATACAGGCATACAGGAAATCAATTCTTCAAAACAGATATGTTCATAAAGGACAGATTTATGGGGGGGGGGGGGGGGGGTGTAGGGGTGTGTGTGTGTGTGTGTGTGTGTAGGGGTGGGTGTGTGTGTGTGTGTGGGTGGGGGTGTGTGTGTGTGTGTGGGGGTGTGTGTGGGGGTGTGTGTGTGTGTGTGGGGGGGGGGGGGGGGGGGGGGGTGTGTGTGTGTGTGTGTGTGCGTGCGTGCGTGTGTGGATAGATAGATGCACAATTGATTGATGCTTGTCTCTAAGTGGGTGACACCAAACCAGAAGCTACATGCTAAATCTGTGGAGATGCAAGCTTACCAACAGTAATAATACATGTTTTTTTGCAAATAAAACAGTAAAAAATATATAAGATATATAAGTTTATTGTTATACTGTGGAATATTCCAGGTAAAGTAATAACATCTACATTTATATATCATACTGCTACTTTACACTACAAACAGAAGTTACATAGTGCACTTTTATAATAATAGCATAAAATTTGTGTTTTCTTTTTTTATATTAATGTTTCTTATTTTGCTTTGCTGGCATTTTCTGGTTTGTTGATTTACAAGTTGGGAAGTTAGCAAGCTGAATCACATATTCAGCACCAAATTATGTAACATACTATTTGTTATTGAACTGCACCGTTGTGTGATGGGGTCAAAAAATAAATTAAAGTAACTATGATGACTATAATTAGCTACATTAATGATGCTAGTAGTATTCAGTATTTGCATTTGTATGTCCTGTCACTCTGCTTCTGTCCCCAACACCATCACCTCTCCAGTCATATAAATGCATTCTTTTCCCAACATTCCTTCTGTTTTTTTTACATAAGTCCTCTTCCAATTGAGCAGCATAACCATAAGCCCCCTCAACCTCAGTTTGATACGTTGCCCACCCCAAAGTTTCTTCTACCATCCTCCACATTTCACTCATTTGTCAATGCATTCTGTTCATATCCGGATAGAGTTTGTTTAGAGATTTATTGCCATTTTTGTGTCTGACACTTTATTGTTTAACTACTTCCAAGAAAATGGAGTTAAGCTGCTCATAAGACTGGATTTTGCTTTTCAATTTTCAAAATCCCTGCCCATCTTTCAAAGCAATTGTTTCAAACTTACAACTGCTTTTGTGATAAGACCAACATGGATCTTGCTTTTTTGTTCTTGTAATCATTCATTTGTTTGCACTTTTAATTCACAATTGGTTATGCCAACAACAAAAAATCAGAGGTTTCCCCCCTGGTGAAATTTGGGCACAGACTTTTGGCAGCGTAGAGGTATTTTGGCTCTAAACTGTTTAAATCTCCCCTTATGTGTTCCTCCATCAGACAGGACCAGGTCTTCATAGAAAAGGCTTTGGAATGTGTCATCAGTAATCACCATAGTCCTGTAAGACCTCTCAATCCTCTCCTTTCAGCAGCATCAATAGCACATAGGCTTTTATGTATTTATCCTCTACCCAAAAGCACCAGCCGTGTCCGCGTCTTTATAGCTGTTATTGTTAGCTGTTGGGTATATGGGCTGAGGTGGTCAGAGAAAAGTAAAGCATGTGATTTGCACCTGTCAGCAGAAATGGATTGCATCTGGCGCTGGTTTTGGTTGGGATCAATGAGAGTGTGTGAGTGTGTGCTGGTGCCTGCTCCATAGCACAGCAGTTGGCATTGTGGGCCCATAGATTAGGATTGATTCTGACAGGCTCACGGGCCGTTGAATTTGGATGGATGCAAATTTGGGATGGAGGTGGTCTTAATAGTAGGGGAATGCTTTAGTGAATGTCAATAAACAGAGTGTAGCTTAAGATTGACTACAACATTTGGAAGATTGAAAGTTAGTGAAATAAGCAAAAATCATTTCACTTTGCAAATAAATATATAAACCTTTTTGAAATACAAAATTCTACTTTTTTGCATAAAACATCAGTATTATGTTTAATTTATTTTACTGATTATTTTTGCCAGTGGTTCTAAAATAGTATTCTTATGAAATTTGCAAGAAAAAGCTATTGGCAACATTTCATAATAACTACACCTTAGCAATTAGTGTTAATACCACACAGTTTATTCACATCAGGACCTCTGACCACAAAAGAACCAGAGGGGCATCGAGAGGGGACTGCATCATCCCACTCAGAAAAAGTCTCTTTGGCCAAACCACCTTCTCTGTGAAAGCTGCCCATGACTGGAACACCACCCCCACCACAATTAGAAGTCTCCCCACTTACACCTCATTTAAATTACAGTTAAAGAAATGGTTAATTGAAAATTGTCACCACTAACATCCACCTCTCGATGCTCCTGTCTCCATCCTGCCTCTGTTTGAGTTTTGTTGTATGTCTGTTTGTGTCTGTGTGTGTATGTAGACAACGGTATGTTGTGTTTGTGGCTGAATATGAATGCATGTGGCTGAATGTGGTTTTATGACTATAAGAATGGAGTTGTATGCAACTGTATGTAAGAATGATTTGTGAGTGTAAATAATAACCTTGTTTTTATTCTATTGTATTTTATTTCCTACAGGTTGACATTTTACACCTGTCCCAGGACTACGGATGAAAAATAGCCCTCGGGCTAATTCTGGCATATTTACATGCAAATGTTTATTAATGTGCATTGTCCCTGAAATAAATAAAATAAATAAAGCAAATAAAGCATGCAGAAAGACTGCAATTATTTGTTCATAATGAGCAAATAATTCATTAAGAATAATTCAGGCTTACTTAAAGCTATGATCTGTAAGTGTATTTGATTTATTTATTCATTTATTTTAGTACAAGACAGATGTGAACCTGTCCACCCTCACTTGGCCTTTGCTCAGGCTCACCTGTGCTCTCTGGTCTGCTTCTGTCAGGCCAAAGCTGGCGAAGTAACATAGATAGCATCTAGTGGTGTTATATGAAAATACAACGGGCCAGTTGCCAGAGTAACTAGAGGTGTTAGCTTTAATGAAGGGTTTAGGGTTAAGAATTAAGACATTTAGAATCTAGTTGACTTATGTTAGTTGACTGATTCTTCATCTGTGTATTACTTTTTTTTCAAAAGTTCTTCACAGTATCCCCATTAAGTATTTTCCTCATTACACTTGCCAACTCAGATATCTTTATGTATTTCCCAGCTAATCCATAACCCCCTTTGATGAGCTGCATCTAGCAGTGACCCGGGAGTTTAAATTTAGCTTACAAAATGCTTACTTTCCTGCTTGTTAAAAGTGGTGTTAGCAGAGGCAGAGTGAAGTGAAGCAGAGGTACTTTTATGTGTGTTTCTGCCTGAGGATTCGTCTTCCCTCTTGAACCTGATGACAGTGTCTGACTCTCTAATGATGTGTGTACATGCGCTCTTTGTAGACACATCAGGTTATAGCCCAAGTCTGTACACAGTCTCTGCGGAAGGACCTGTGGAATGGAATGCGAGCTGGAATGCAGTACAGATATTATGGTGTCGTTTTTAATCCTAAGACATCTGTGCTCATTTGCCCAGTTTATGTGTGCAGGCACTTGTTGAATTAGATTTGAATCACAATTAGTTGGATTTTGTTGGTATAAATATCAATTATGAAGTACATAATGTTTAAATAGTCATTTTTATCAGTGTGATAACATTTTTAATAATTTCTTAAATGGTAAATGGTCACATGTTTCACTTTTTCACCTTCAAGGCACTCAAAGCACTTTACATCAAGGAACCACTCATCCATTCACACACACTTTCATACACCAGTGTATACAGACACTGGGGACAAGGATTGTGTCTTGCCCAAAGGCACAGTGAGAGCATTCATCTGTGGGAGCTGGAATCACACCACAACCTGTAGGTCGGTGGATAAGACTGCTCAACTAATGATGTCTACATCGAGAGCAGGATTGAAACCACCAACCTTTTGGATCAGTGGAGATTAACACATTAAAGGTACACTATGTAAATTGTCTTTGCCTGGAATGCTCCACAGTGCTCCACAAAGCAATACCATCTCCATGGAGAGAGGAGTAGGTGACCACCCCATTACCATTTTGGTTCAAGGACTGCACTCATTGTCTTATCTGGTCAATCTGTGGGGAAGCGCCTTGTGATTCATGTGATCAGCAGTGTTTGACCATAGACTCCACACGGCGTCTGAATTGATGAATCCCTGTTTTGGTTCCCCATTGGGTGGCGGCTTCTAAATGACCTCACCTCACTTCCCTAACAGCTGTAATGATCAAAGCAGAAGCATGTCTTTCCACCCCACTCAGCAGAAATCACTGGAGTCCACAGTCCCGGCCACACAATTATTAGACCCTTTGAAGTTCCTCTTTTTCCCCTCATACAGGACATTTCAGCAGGAGATTATAGTCTTAGTTTACAAGGCATGCAAATATCAGGAAATGTTGGCAATTAGCTGTCAAAGGTAACTTAAGCATGCAGAATTGTGACCCTTATGTTCCTCTAGCACCTCTGTGCTTTTAGGACCACCAGTGTCCTCTTCATGCTCTTTTAATGGAATCATGAGGAATACCACATATTGTTGCATCGTATCAGAACAGACATTTACAGGAAGCGAGTTGACATAACATAGTGATGCTCAATAAACAGAAAATGAATGGAATTTCCACAGTGCAGTGTTCAGATAAGCAAGGTCAGTCTCAGTCAATGGAACAAGCATTTACACATGGACTAAAAAAAAGTCATTCCATATTTCCTAAAGACTAAAACGTTTAAAGAAGACACCCAAATATATCCTTTAAAGAAAAAAAGAGTTCCATATGTCCCCATTTGCCACCAGCAGCAAACACATTTTAAAAGGTACCTATGCACAACAGATTTCTCATCTCAAAACAAAATCAATGTGCTTGCTGTGTACAAAGTTTAATTGACTCCTCCCCACCTAAAAATAAAATCTATTGGTGTAAAGACAGAACTTATATGCATTGAAGTAGCAGTGGGTATTTACATGCACATCAAAATCTGGTCATTATCTGCTTTCAAAATCTGGAAATGTCATGTACACAGTTACATCAGATGTGAGTAATCTCATTGTCACCACTTGCAGTCACCACTGGCAGTTTAGACCAGTGAAGCACAACTCAGTCAGAGGGAACAGCTCCAAACAGACAGAGACTGTGTGTGCCCCACGTGCCCCACGTACAAAAAGCACAAATAAAACACCCCTAAACTCTGACAAGGAAGCTGTCAGATCTCATAACTTAACAAAAATAAATAAATGTGCCGCAAATAAACAAAATGATAAGTGTGTAAAATGTGGACTGCTAAACATCAGGTCTCTTTCCTCCAAATCTCTTTTAATAAATGAACTAATTGGCGACCTTAATATTGATCTGTTAGCCCTAACTGAAACATGGCTTCGGGAAAATGATTATGTTAGACTAAATGAATCTACACCATCAAGTCACATGAACTTTCAGAGTGCCCGGAGCACAGGTCGAGGTGGTGGTGTGGCCGTCATCTCTCATTCTAGTCTAATTCTCAGCCCCAAACCCAACTATACTTACCTCTCCTTTGAAAGCCTCGCACTCTCCATTACGTGCCCCAATTGGAAAAACCAAAAAGCTGTTATATTTATAATAATTTATCGACCTCCTGGTCCATATGCCGACTTCCTGACAGAGTTTTCTGATTTCATCTCAAGTTTAGTCTTGAACTGGGAAAGGATTGTTATAGTCGGAGATTTCAACATTCATGTAGATAACGGCAGTGATTGCCTCAGTAATGCTTTTGGTGCACTCCTGGATGGGATCGGTTTCACCCAGAGTGTGAATAAGCCGACTCACTGTCACAATCACACTCTAGATCTCGTTCTAACCTATGGTATTGAGATTAATGATCTAATTGTCCTTCCTCAAAACCCTATACTCTCTGACCATTTCTTAATTACCTTTCAATTTATACTAAAAGACTATCCAGCCCCACAGAAAAAAACTATAATGAAAAGAACATTATCAGATAAATCGGTTACAGAGTTTAAAGAAATTATTGAGCCATTACTGAAAGATATGTCATGTGACAATGGCAATAATTTTAATCCAATTGTCACTGATCAATTGGTTGACAGAACAATGCTCACCTTAAAATCTGCTCTCGATGTTGTAGCTCCGCTAAAACAGAAAAGCATTAAACCAAGACCTCCGGCTCCATGGTACACGTTACAGCTCAGGACACTCAAACAACATGTAAGACGCACAGAGAAGCTTTGGCGCCGCTCGCGCTCTGAGCAGTCTCTGAAGGCATGGAAGCTCTGCCTGCTCACTTATAAGGCCGCTCTGCGGAAAGCCCGAACTAGATACTATTCAAATCTAATAGAAGTAAACAAAAATAACCCCAGATTTTTGTTCAGCACTGTAGCCAGGCTGACAAACTCCCACACTGCTAATGAGTCTCTTATCCCCTCGAACATTAGTTGTGATGACTTTCTTCACTTCTTTGATTACAAAATCACAACCATTAGAGACAAAATTAACAAAGCTACTCCAAAAATCAGCTCTGAGCAAATCCAGTCTGTAATGCCAATATCCCATATGGACCCTCTAATAATATTAGATAAATTTACTCCTGTTGATGAGGTGGAGATTACCTCAGTCATCATGTCGTCAAAACCATCAACCTGTTTGCTCGACCCTATTCCAATCAGACTCCTCAAAGAAGCCCTCCCCCTAATAATAGATTCCATCCATAACATATTAAATATGTCGTTAGAAAATGGCTACGTTCCTCAGTCCTTTAAGTATGCTGTGATTAAACCCCTTTTGAAAAAACCTAACCTAAATCCTGATGAATTAGTCAACTATAGACCTATCTCTAATCTTCCCTTCCTCTCAAAAATTCTAGAACGAGTTGTGGTGAAACAGCTCTGCCGCCACCTGCAGGACAATAATATATTTGAAAAATTTCAATCTGGATTCAGAGCTCACCACAGCACAGAGACTGCACTGCTTAAAGTAACAAATGATTTACTACTAGCTGCTGATAACGGGCTGGCTTCAGTCCTGGTCCTACTGGACCTCAGTGCAGCGTTTGACACCATTGATCACAACATTCTACTGCAGAGATTAGAATGTGACATTGGAATCAGAGGGACCGCCCTCAAATGGTTTAAATCCTATCTATCAGATAGGTACCAGTTTGTTAGTATAAACCAGAGCACCTCTCCCTGTTCTAAAGTAGCCTGTGGTGTTCCACAAGGATCTGTGCTTGGTCCAATCCTATTTACTCTGTATATGTTGCCATTGGGTAACATTATCAGAAAACATGGCATTAATTTTCACTGCTACGCTGATGACACTCAGCTGTACTTATCAATGAAACCAAATCAGACTGATCAAATAGATAAACTCAGTGCCTGTGTGAAGGACATCAAAACCTGGATGACCTTGAATTACCTGCTCTTAAATCCTGAAAAAACAGAGGTCATTGTCGTTGGTCCCAAAGGTCAAAGAGATTCTCTGTCAGACCAGATAATCTCACTCGACAATGTGAATATAGCTTCTAGCCCTACTGTAAAAAATCTTGGAGTCCTATTTGATCAAAATCTCTCATTCACAGCCCATATAAACCTAGCTTGTAAAACCGCATACTTTCACCTGCGAAATATAACTAAAATTAGAAATATTTTACCTAAAAACGATGCTGAAAAACTCATCCATGCATTTGTTACTTCCAGACTTGATTACTGTAATTCTCTGCTCGCCGCCTGCCCCAAAAGTACTATAAGGAGCCTCCAGTTGGTCCAAAATGCAGCGGCCAGAGTCCTAACAGGAACTAAAAGAAGAGACCACATCAGTCCTGTACTAAAATATCTGCACTGGCTTCCTGTCGAGCTTAGAATCAAATTCAAAGTCCTCCTCCTGACATACAAAGCCCTAAACGGTATGGCCCCATCCTATCTGCAAGATGCTATTGTCCCGTACCAGCCAAACAGAGCACTCCGCTCTCAGAATGCAGGACTATTAGTGGTTCCTAGAGTGTCCAAAAGTACAGTGGGAGGGAGAGCATTCAGTTACCAAGCTCCTGTGCTATGGAATCAACTCCCTGCTGATGTTAAACAGGCCCCCACAGTCTCTGTATTTAAGACCAGGCTTAAAACCTTCCTCTTCGGTATAGCGTATGACCAGGTTACTTAGTGAGGGAGTTAGGGTTATTAAAACCCGGGATAAGATAAGCTGCAGTAGGAGTAACTAGCTGGGGGAAGTATGGCAACCTGAGCACTATCCTCTACTTTGCCCTATTTTCTCATCAGCAATGCTATTCACATGTTGTCCCCTGTCCCACTCCCCCTGTGGAGTGTATCTCTTTCAGATGCCCCGATGACAGTTGGATCTCCTCCTTGCCTGGCTCTCCTCCTCCTCGCCCGGCTCTCCTCCTCCTCGTCTGGTCTCCTGGCCGATTTCTTATGTTGTCTGATTTTTCCTGTTGTGTCTGATTTTTCTTGTTGTGTCTGATTCTTCCTGTTGTTTTGTTTTTTGTGTCTTGGCGGCACGGTGACTGAGTGCCATCACTCATGTCTCACAGCAAGAAGGTTGGTTCGATCCCCGGGTCACCAGGCCTTTCTGTGTGGAGTTTTTCATGTTTCTCCCCGTGTCTGGATGGGTTTCCTCCGGGTACTCCGGTTTCCCCCATCAACCAAAACATGAACGCCCTTCGAGACAACTGTTGTTGTGATTTTGGGCGTTACAAAAATAAATGAATTGAATTGAATTGAATTTCTTTCAGACTGTTTACACCTGCGCGGGTTTTGACAAGGACAATTTAGAGGGGAGGGAAAAAAGCAAATACAAATAAAAGAACAAACAAAGACAGTATTTTAAATTATAACATTTATTTTGTGCATGTAAAAAAAAAAAGCCATAGAATGTGTGTGTTTCTGATTATTCTAGTTAACCACTTTTTACTGGGCATGTAAATGTACCCAGTGAAAGTACAAAACTATACTGTGACCACCATGCCCTGTAACTACCTCAGCACTGTTGCACGTGACACCTGCCAACCAACTTGCCCCCACCATCTGCTTTAGTAGACAATACATATCAAATATTTATATCATATTTGCATCAAAACATGTATTTTCTTCAAACAGGCAGCATGAAATTATGGTCCTATCTATTAGCTGCACAGCCACTGAACTCGAAACAACCAGCATAATCACAGTAACAGTATGATTATCTTCGTGAGTGTGTCAGTGGCACTATGAATAGCAATGAGTCACCAAAGCCTTTGTGGGGCCCAGACAAAAGTACAGCCTGGTAACTAAGTGCAAAGGACATAAACAGCCCAGGAAGTCCCAAGAAACCTATTACAGCCTTAATGAATCTTTAAGCAGAAGATTTTTAATCACTTTTCAGCCAACAGTGCAGTGCAATGGAGAGAAGTACTGAAAACTGAATTCTTTGGTGATCTCTAGTTTGACAGTGAAGTGAAGCCTGAGAAGATTTTAAACTATTTGACTTAAAGTACATATGACAGGTTAGACTACTAAATTCACAAAAACATAGTTAAATTAAAGTTATAATTTGTACATTTTAAATCACAATATTAATAAAAAAAAATAGTTAATAAAAGAAATGGGTCTGCTGACTTCCAGGTTAGAAAACTGCGGTGCCCAATGGGAGGTGACATCACCATAAACCTCATCAAAACAAACAGTCGGCACTTCCAATGGATAGCTGCAGATCACTCTAGCAAGCAGCTGATTTTTTTTTTTTACTTGTACTAAAATAACTATACAGTGCTGCCAAATCTTGCACATATAATCGATTAATTAAAATTGTGGAACAAACTAAGTAGAGAACAGTGGGTGTATGCCAGTGGCGGTGAAAATGGGGATTGATCGACAATATGGCGTCCTGAAAATAAGTAATTAAAGACTGCTCAATCGGATACAAATCACTCCAAAAATAACTTCAGGTGAGTAAATGTTGAGGGAAACAATTACAATATGGGTAAAAGCTCTAAAAAAGTTGATTTTGCATAATAGGTCTGCTGTAATTGATTTAAAACTATGATAAATATTTACCACAGGTACAATCCCACCAAACCAAGTAATTAGAAAAACATGAAAACCTCATATTGTCTTTAAAGGCAAGCATTCTGTCACAAAGATTCTTGAACTTTACACATTAAGTACCAATTCAGCAATATTAAGTTATATTTTTACATCATATTTCTTCATGCCACCTGTATATTATTTAACACAGACTTGACCAGGACTATAACAGGTCTAAAGCAGTATGAAACTACAACTAATAGATTCATAGAGTACTAATAGAACCACATAAAGCAAAGTCTAAGCAAAAGCTAAACCAACTCATAATTCAGACTAAATCAGGACTATTTATGGGTTTAGGAATGATGAAAATTAGGACTGCTCCCATGGCAATTAACAACAAAAAGTATATACATCACATCATTTTTACAGTTAAAATGTAATAGGAAGCTGAAATTCATGAATACGTGGTCTGAACTATAGCTTTTAGTTTAAAAAGGCAAAAGTATCTCTAATCTTGTATATCTGTAGCAAGTTAAACATATCTGCACATCTGCTATGGACCTTAACTTATCTTCTTTGCTGTAACTCAATGTTTCTGCTCAGCTTTTCCAACACCTGAGTAGCAACGCAGGTGGCCGCGCACACTTATCCCAGCAGTCACCATGACACAGCTATGTTCCATTATCCCTCCACCCTCTCCCTCAGTTTCTCCCACCACTTGTCCAGCTCAAAATAAAGCACCAAAACAACCCTTCTCGCAAGGCCAAGATTGCACATGTCAGTAGTGAAACTTCCCATAACCACATAACCAGCCTGTTCTCTGGCGTGCCCCGTACCTCCTGGTAATAAGACAAAATAGCAGCAGCAGTTTGTTTGAGCGAGGAGGAGGCGAGAGAGGAGAAGAATGGGAAGTATACATGCTCTGGGGGATAGCGCTTACCTTCCTGGACCGCCTGGAAGGGGTTGTTAGGCTCGATAAGTTTCACAGAGTGGGTGATTTTCTCACTCTGCAGAATGTCATCGTTCAGGCTCAGGTCGGAGATTGCCAGCTGGAAAATCTCGTCATCTCGCACAGCGTTTTCCTCAAAGATGGCACCTGAAAAGTAGCAGTGAAACATGAACAGAACTTAATTCATAGACAATGTGCAAGGTGGTAAACTGGAAAACCACAGTGAGTTGAACCAAACCAAAACTCAAGTCAAAGTGCTCAGGCCAATAAGAGGTCAAAAGTTTGAAAGGAGCCACATTTAAAATGATCAACCACCTATCTCCCTAAGATAGGCAAGTTGAATGCCTTACTGTGGAAGATTCCAGGCAAAGCAATAACATCTCCATAATAACAAGCAGGTGGTTGATGCTCCACTAGAAAAATTAGACATTTTTAAGTAGTATACCATAGCAAAAACAATCTATTACAAGTGTCCTTACAAAATTAGGAGTGTTTTAACCCTTGAAGGTACTAAAACATAAAGTATGCACCATTAACTAAGGCTGAGAAACAATCATATTTTCTTAAGCATTTGACAGTTGATCTACATAAGCCTTTACCTCGCTTGCTTTATTCCACCATTCTCTTTTTCAGCACCATGGACAGCGACAGTGAACTGCACCATGAGCTGGGGATTTCTCTTCATTGTAAAAGCTCTTGCATCATTTTCTGCCAATCAACCTACTCAGACAATGCTTATGTTTTATCAAATATGTTTGTCAGAGTATGTACATTTTACTTCAAGAGCAAGTCTGAAGCAGTTCTCTACACAAACGTACCATGAGTAACATGTCTTGGTCATGAACCCAACATGTTCATGTGAGCTTTGTGATCCAATGGTCTTCAAAGCATTTTCAATTAGAAGATTCTGAGTAATTATAAATGGCATCATGACTCACTTTCTTACACTTCCAACATTTGGCAAATGCATATTCAAATTGTTATCCAAAAGTTGTGGAGGCCGTTTGAATAACTTCACTGGTAAATACACATTGTATTTCCAATTAATCTGACGCCGTATGCAGTATGTAGGTGGACATATTTTGTGAGCTTTTAAGGACAAGCGTATTAGTCAATATGAATCACAGTCCTTCCATATCTGCCTATTTCGGGATGGCAGTTCATCCTGTTCTGAATTACCTAGTGCCAATACATATGTATGAGTGTGGATCCATCGAAAATGAAAGGAGATTTAGATATAACGTTTGACACAAGTCCAAATGTAGATCTGATGAGGCGCATGAGTGTCACGTTTGTTCCAGCAGTGCAGGCCCTGCGTGGGAGGCATACTGAGCTCCTCTGTCTTCCCTCCATCCTCCCCGCTCTCTCCCTTCTCATTTCTTTTAACAGGGTGGCTTTTCGCTGCCACCTACTTCCTTTTCCTCTTTCATTACAGCTAAAGCTTTGAGGACGCGAGAAGTACAATTATCCGATGCTAACGTTATGCGGTGCACGAGCCAATATGATCTGGATGGAGTCCCACCGCTGTATTAAAGGCAGCAGTGACGGAGCACCTGCTGCTTGCCAGACTGTTGCGGTAAACTGTGAGCGCAGTGGCGATAGAGCTACAGAAAAATGATGGCCACAGACGCACTGGGGGCAAATTTGCTCAGAGTCACATTAACGGTTTTATCTACAGATTTAAACGCGAGTCGTCAGAGCATTTCCCCTTTTGTCACAGAGAGCACACAGTCATGTGGTGTGAGGGGTCAGCAGATCAATTAGAAACTGTCCATTTGTGTTGCGGGTAGCTGGAGATGAAACCCCTATGAATGAAGCAGATCACGGAGCGATTGGACAGATCGCGTTTGGGAAGTTTGCGTACAAAGGGGCTCTATGTGATTTGCGTCTGTAGAAGTCCACTGACATTCATCCAGTCTGCGCATTGTCATGTCAGTCACGTAGCAGGTGAAAGTTGTGGCTTGAGACAAGAACTAGCTTTGGTTTGGGTAAGTAGTGTACATTTAGACGAGAACCATTCATTCCGATTGAAATAATGCGACGTGTGCACTGTAGAGGTTGGAATAAAAGCCGAAGCAAGAGCAGAGCACTGGCGCACATGCAATGCACATATTTTGCGGGTAAGGTCAGAAGCACAAACTTTAGAAGTCTCTGGAGAGGAAAGTGTTGCTTTAGCGCAGAATCTAAAGATGAATAGACTGTTTATACCGCCCTCTCCCCCCCCCCAAAAGCCTGATCAAAGCAGTGGGCTCTACGCACTGCTAAAGGCTTTTTAACGTGCACCTGGCAAGCCGAACTGCATGCGTGACTGTTTGAGCTTACCAATGTGAATGATGGAGTCCGCTCTGGCAGAATTACACTGAAATATCCACAGGGAAAGGCAGATCAGCAGCAACTCCATGTCGGGATTTGAGCGAGGCAGCTCATCCAAGCTTCGCTCCCCTTCGCTTTGCAGTACTGTTCAAACGGAGCACCCGGGAAAAAGAAGGAAAGGAAAAAAGATCAACAAACCAAGTCCGCGGTCCTCGTGAAGAACGCAGCAAGTGAAATGATCAGGACAGAACGGGAAAAGCTGGCGTGGAAAAAAACTGACGGGGGGACCCAAAAGGAAGGTAGCCCGTGGAGAGAGCGCACCGTTGTGTCTCACTCTCGCCTCTCTCCCTGCGCCCCGGTGTCTAAAGCGTGGCGAGGAGCGAAGAATGCGGAGGAGGGACACCCCTTTCCAAGCGCACAAAACGCGCGCGCGCGCGCGCGCACACACACACACACACACACACACACACACACACACACACACCACACACACACAGCACCGACAGGCACACACTGACAGAGTAACGTGCTCCTCACTTCGGGCTCTAACCACGTGACGGCAGACACTTCACGACTCCACCGTTGTCCCGACAAACCGGCTACAAATGATTTGGACTGGAGCAGGGGAAAGACGCGCAAGCAGCAACCACTGCCTCCACAGCTGGCACTACAGTAGAGCGCAGTACCCGCCACAGTGGCTCTGCGCGCCTCGGTGCACGAATAGACTTCAGGGGAACTTTTCGGGAAGACGCACGAGCCAAGGCGCGCGCTTACTATTTTACCCTTTCCTCCGAGCGGCAGAGGATGTGGCATGGATGGAGCCGGATTTACTCGCGCATACCACACCTCTCCTCCGTGATAGATGAGGGACAGACGTGACAAAACGCGCGGACGATGATGGACTGCAAACCAGCAGAGAAATCCCACCGCAGAGCTCGGTATATTCCGGTATTGTGTAATGTGAAATGATTGATTGATGTTGTTAATTGTGTTTTTATGGCGTGTCTTAGCGGCACTGTGCTTTACGAGAATTGATGCGGACTACGGGGCGCCAGTAACAGTGGGTGCCACGCGCCTGGAGGAGAAAACGACGCGGGGGAGCAGCAAAACGGAGGCAGCCATAACCTTACAATTAAAGGATATTTCTCGTGAGTGTCTACAGAAACGGAAATATCTCTTAATTGTTGGGCTACGGCTGCCAGGAGCGCGAGAGGGAAAGTTTCAGCGTAAGCGCAGTTGACAGCTCCGCAGCAGAGCGACCTGTGGAGCTCCACTGAGAAAACAGGCTATAATGTGTTCATCCGAAAGAGCGTGTCATGCTTTGCTTCACACTGTCTGCTCATTCCCCATCCTTACATATGAGCGGCATTCACGTCAGATCAGCTTGCCATTAAATCATGACTACTGAGGTACTTTGTACCTCATAAAACTTGTCAAATCACACACTGCCCCCACTGGCCAACTGGTAAAACTACATCTGTAGTCATGCCAAAAGAAACTGGTTGTACAGTGCAGTGTGCATGTCATGACATGCTTCTCTTAGGGCTCATCTCACAACGTCACCCTCTCACCACTCAATGTCATATTGTTCATAGAAAAATATTATAATGAGCTGATTATTTACTTTGTAACTGACTGGAGTTAGAGTCAAGTCAATAACAGCTATGGCTTCTGAACTATCCAAATCTGTATTGGTCCTTTAGTTTAAATCATGGTGTTTAGGTTATAATATGAAACATCAAAAACAATTACAGGGATTAATCAAAAACAATAAAAAAATAAATAGAACACTACATTTATTTTTCATTGATAAACAAACCACTGTGCTCAAATAATTTGAGGTGAATATATTTTTGGATTTCTATTCCATTAATGGATTGGCTATTTTTGTGTTATTTGCCATTCCTAACAGAACACTCTATATTGGCTTGGCAATAGCACAAAATACATTGCCGCATTTCAAATTCCTCCTTCTAACTATGAACGCATTTTTAATCTCACCTCGCCCACTTATACCGAAGAGAATCCAGCTGAATCCTTTATGAAAGCGCAGACTGATCAGGACTCCAATGAAAACCCAAAGATTAACCTTGAGTCGGGGGATTTCCGTTGACAGGCATCTAGAGGACCATCAAATATTTATTCCATGTCGGCAGCTAATCTCTTAATTTTACTGATCTCTGAGGCAACATGTAACACAGTTTTCACCACTTGTGTATAGCTCCCTCTTTCACACACAGCAATGAGAGGCTTAAGTATTGTGCTCTCTAGTGGCTTTTATGGATCTTTCTTTCCAGACTTACAATATTCTTACTGTTAACAGCTGTACTTATTATTTTAAAGTACACAATGCTAATAATATGGATGAAGAGTCTGAAATGGAGGCAGGGGAAATGTGTATTCTTGGTGAAGGATAAAGTTGCAGAAAATTGAATCATCATTAATGTAATTAGTGTGGTTTACTTCATTAGAAAACTGACTGTGATAATTACAGAGATTCAATTAAACCAGCTCAAAACATCTGCATTATGAATTCTTTTTTGTCAAAGAATGGGATAGAAGAAACCAGCACCTACCTGACTACTAAATAAATAAATACATCCCCATAGATTATAATTAAACTTCTTTATAAAATTGTTACCCAATCCTGTGTTTACAAATGATATATATAAAAAGTATAGTACATAGGGATAATTTATTTAGTTGTTTGTTTGTTTTTTTCATACAAGTACAAAAGCCCAGGTAAGCCTGTGCCCTGAAGAGGCTGGGATTAGTTGAGGTGTTGGTTCTTGCAGAAGTCTTGGCTCTGCTGTGACATACAGCATGGAGGAGAGCAGTACACCATACCCCTCTCAGCTGGTGTGGCTTCCACGCTCACCACTGGACCAGGACTCATGACTGATGTTTGAGCAACTTTAGAAAAATAAAATGGCTCAAACATCAGTGGTGTCCCCAACTTTTGGAATTTTTCCAGAGATAGGGTAGATAGTTTATTAAGAATGATTCAGGTGTGGCAACAGTACCCCTGACCAGGGTGACACTGTCAAGCTCAGTTGGTAGAATGTGGTTTGAATCCCACTCTCGACATAAATGTCATTGGTTGAGTGGTTAGATCCACTGAGCCACAGGTCGGTGGTGCGATTCCAGGTC
Organism: Periophthalmus magnuspinnatus; assembly: GCF_009829125.3. Classification (NCBI taxonomy): domain Eukaryota; kingdom Metazoa; phylum Chordata; class Actinopteri; order Gobiiformes; family Gobiidae; genus Periophthalmus; species Periophthalmus magnuspinnatus. The sequence goes on along the minus strand of NC_047140.1, from coordinate 680,422 downwards.
CCACAGATGACTGCTGCCATTGTGTCCTTGGGCAAGACACTCGACACCTCGCCCATGTCTGCGCACTGTGTGTGTGAATGGGTGAGTGATTCCTTGCTGTAAAGTGCCTTAAAGGTAGAAAAGCGCTGTATGAAAATCTGACCGTTTACCTCAATCATTCTTTATGAACTATTTCTTCATTATGAATTAAGTCATTGTTCATGCTTTTTTAAGGCTCATTAAGGTGTAGTTGTAGGTAGTAGTCATGAAAAAGAGTCTGACATGCTCTTTGACCTTGCCCTGTATATAAAACGTAAAGAGTAAATACCATATTTTATTACATACGACACAAGAACATGTATTCAAAGACTGATCCTAACCAGCATCAACTCAACACATGGGACTACAGTGTCTCTAATATTAACTGTTATTATTAACACGAGAAGTTCATTCATCAGTGTAGGTTAAGATACTGGAGTGAAGGAACTTGGGGATGAAAAAAACATTTATTCTGATCTGAAGGCCTACACAACATACACAGCATGCAGCCAGGGCTGAAGGAAAACCCAAAGAGTAGTCTCCTCTATGTGTTCACACAACCCGAGACAACTTGGACATGCATGTGTGTCTCTAAAAATGTCTGGTTCCAAGAAAAGCTTCCTAGTCGTTTCATACAGAACAACATTAGAAAGCATATCAGACTGATGTAATTCAAGAAGGTGCCCTGGTGTAGCGTGCCAGCTTTTGGTACACGCACAAGTCATAAGGGCTACAAGTATTACACTATGCTATTCAACTTTACTACACACTCTGACACAAAACAGAATATAAGCTTATGTGCAGTCAGAGTAACTGACCATCAGGATTTTGGTGCGATTCCAGCTTCTACACAATGCTGTCATTGTGTCCTTGGGCAGGACACTTAACCCCCTGTGCCATACACTGGTGTTTGAATGTGTGTGTGAATGGGTTCCTTGATGTGAAGCGAACTGAGTGCCTTGAAGGTGGAAAAGTGCTATATAAATATGTGACCATTTACTATTTACTATAAGATTACATTATTCAAAATAAATAAAAATTTTCAGTTCAGCTCAGATGGAAAAGACATTTGTCCAGTAACAGAAAGGCAGCCAGTTTGATCCGATTAGCATTACACTTCACTTAATGGTCATTCTTATATTGATTGTCTCTTATCAACAGTTACTGTTGGCATTGTCAACATCTTGCAGCGTTGACAATGCCAACTACCTTCCAACCAGGCCTAGATTAGAATGAAATCTGAATCCTTTGCAACAGGTTATTCTGACAAGGACATCTGTCATGTCTCTCTTACGCGTGGGCTGTTCAAACTGTTGACAAATCTACATAAAAATCACCAAAGTCAGCACTACCTGTCACGCGCACAAAGGCATTAAAAGTGTCACATATTATTGATGCCAGATGCAGAGGATGTTTTGTAATAAACAAGCATTTTATTTTCATTTCCCACGTTTTGCATCTTTATGGTCCACAATAAGATAGTGAACAAGTGATGAATGTGACACTAATGCGGCATCAAATCAAGTTGCACTTCTGGTTGGGGCTGAGAGGGAAAAACAAAGCTAGGGTGAGGGTACAATGAGGGGGGATAGCAGTGTTTTCATGTGTTAGTCGATTTATTGAGCAAGAGGAAAATAATGCATCTTCTTTAATATTTATCCGCTGCATATAGAAAGGTATTTATGAGACGTTTGGAGTGGAGTGTGCTTGGGTTTTTCCAGTGTCTGGGTTTCATCCCTGCATTGCCGAGGGAAGAAATGTGGTAGATATGTGTAATCACCTGGTCTGCTGTTGTTGGATCTCATGTACACGTGTTGTCCAGATATTAATCATATTCTGACTGCGTCAAAGTCATTTCTCATTATGGATCGAGAAAGTCTATAAGTCCATTGTAAAATGTAAAATATTTTAGTCGGTACATTTGTAAACTGACCCAGCAATTTGACCAGATTATGGACACCAGCTACTGACCATTACTTGATAAAAAAAAATATGTAAGTTTAAGGTGTGTGCTGTATATCAAAAACACAATGTCCTTGAACCATATCACCATTTCAGTGTATTACGATTTATTACGATTCATCAGTGGTGGAAGGTAACAAAGTAAAAGTAGTAAAGTACTATATTTAAAGTAATAGATATAGATATCTAAAATATGTATTTTAGGGAAACTGGATACTTTTTACTTTACTACATTTGAGAGAAGGTATTTACTTTCTACTCTACTACGTTCATAATTTGAGAAATACAAATGAAAACAGCCATATATATATATATATATATACATATACACACACACACACACACACACACACACACATACATATATACCCACACACATGCGCACACACACGCGCACATATTTATATACATACATACACATATATATACATATATATATACATATATACACACATATGTATCAGTTGTTTATTCAATTCAGCTCTTCATCAAAATCATGACTTTAAGCTTTATTAGACTCAAAATATGTGTGAAATACTTACTTTTTACTGTTTAAGTATATTTTAAACAGGTACTTTAATACTTTTACTTAAGTAGATTTTTTCATGTGATACTTTTACTTGAGGTTTTTTTTTTTTTTTTTTTTTTTTTGCTCCAGTATCTGTATTTTTACTTAAGTAACATAATTGAGCACTTTTTCCACCACTGCAATTCATGTACAGATAGAATATATGTATTGCTGTTAAGGGGTAAATAAAATATTTCTTTTCCTCTCAAAGTTCACTTTTTTTTTTTACCCAGTAGGCAATTTAATTATCCAGTTGAATAAAAACAATCACTTTTTTGATGACCTATAGCGTACTGTATGTGGTTAGTCCTATTGTTACTTACCTTTAACATGACCTTATTCATCATTTGTATGCCAAACCTCTCATTATGTCTGTGTTTGATTCTTTGACTGCATTTTATACTACAGTGCAGCTCTGAACATGTCATTAGAAGTTATTCAGAAGTATTACAGTGAAGAATCATCAGGACAGTGCAGAGGTCATGGTGGCTCTGGACTATGAAGGTGGGATTTCACTGCCACACAAACCTGATTCATTGCTGTTTATTGGCCAGGCACTGGAGTAAAAAGGAAAGACAGGGTCATGCTCCTCCTCCTTTTTGGAACAAGGCCAAATGTGAATAGAGACGAAGATGAGCTGTCACATGCAAATGAGCCCACATGAGAGAAGATTTGGTAGGAGAAAGGGCTAGAAAGGCAAAGAAGAGGTACTCCATCCTTACTGCAAAACAAACAGACAAGGAAATTAAGAGGGCTCACGTAATTCTTTATTATATTATTGACTGATATAATGAATTTAAAACCCATCATTGTATACATGAAAATGTTGCTCATCCAAGTTGCTTAATAAGTTCTTCAGTTCAGAACTGAAGATGTGGCTTGGTTGAGTAGCGAAATGTCTTCACTCTTACAACGATTTGTCTAGTTGACAGATTTAAACTTCACCTTTTGCTATGGATCAGAGCTAGATGACTGAGGGATTACGCAGTCAATGTGGAGATAAACATTTATAGTCACACCTGCTCCTGTTTTAATGTTTTAAATGGACCTATGTACTTATTGTTTTGTTTGTATCCGTCTGTATTTTATACAGGGCACTCATGAAAAGGGTCTTTCCCTGTATAAATAAAGATAAATAAAAATGTTAACATGTTTAGAAAGTTCACAAACAATGGCACAGGAATGACTGCAAATGCACACAGTACAATGCAAAGTTTGTACTGCGTGCCAATATTAAAAATGATAGAAAATCTGATACTAAAAGGTGTAAAATGCAAATAAATGCTTGGAGCTTTTACAGAGTCAAACCCCTTGCAAAGTCTGTTTTCATACTATATTTCACTTAATGATTCAATGCCTCAGTAACACAACCATCTGTAATGACTCATCTGGTCAGGTCTCATTCTCCTTTATCTGAGACAACACTGCCTTCATGTGTGCGCCCGAGGCTTGTTCCTATAGATTTCTTCTTTGTGTTTAAGGTCCTCAGATCCCTATGATGACTCCCAACTCTCCGTTTAATCTGACATTTTTCTTTTATGCATGGCCTGGGCCTCTGCATACATGCTCCCTTTGAAACAACTGCTCTGTGTCTTCATTGATTACTAATACTGTTCTATTGTATTTGCACAGTGCCTATTTACGATTCAAGAGAAGCGGCTCTTGTTTGCTTTCAATTTGTTTTAATAGAGGACACAATAAATAGAGAAAAGTACCTTTCAACAGGCCTTGTGCATTGGTAGCTATTTTACATACAATAATGAGTAGGCTATGACTTTGTAATGGTTATGTCAGATCTGTTTTTCTGTTTGACTCTGAAAGCTGGACCACAGCAAATAAAATAAATCAATTCATGATGTGTTGAATGGTTATTCTTGTAAATTAGAATTAGTCTGTCATATTGTTATCTTTTTGTAAAACTATAGAATACCGTTTTCATTTTTATGGTCCCGGTCGTGCTTTCATCTATCGACTGAATGAATTTGGGGCTTGACTTTTACCCTACGTCTACAGACCTCACATGCCCGTGTGTGCTTGTCCAGTTGCAGATATTTACACATAGTATCATCAATATTCTAGATATTTGTGTAGAATTGTGTAGAAAGCACATACTGCAGACTTAGGTACCCTGACCAAGATTCTAACTCCAGATCCAGAGGTGGCACTGCTCCGCTGGTTATCTCCTTTTTCTAACAGGTTTCCCAGTAGATTGAGGTCAAAGTTCCCTACATGGACAAAACAAATATATGTTTTGCAAATAAGGTGATCAGAACACATAACAGTAATAAATCAGGTCCATTATAAACCAGTGAAGTGTGAAAAGTAACAAAGCCCATTAGACAACTCAGTATTGTCAGATTGTTGCTTAATCTTCTACAGCAGTGAAACGTAACAAAGTAGCAAAGTACTGTACTTAAGTACACATTTTAGTCTGTGCTTAAGTACATTTTAAAGTGTATACTTTTTACTTTTGCTTCACATTTGAGAGCAGGATCTGTACTTTATACATTTTTTAACTGGACTGAAAAGTAAAAGTATAAAGTATTTTTTTGTTACTGCTTGAGACATGCTGATATGTCTGAGGGTTTATTTTTAACACGTTTCTGGATTGAGCAAAGAAAAAATATACTAATAAAAACAGCTAGAAAAAGATGATTGATTTAATTGCTTCTGTTGAACAAAAATCAGCACAAAATCAATAAGACCTCCAAATCTGCATGAAATACTTTAACTATTTACTCTTTAAGTACATTTTTAATGGGGTACTTTAATACTTTTACTTAAGTAGAATTTTTCATGTAATGCTTATACTTTTACTTGAGTATTATTTTTTTATTCTGGTATCTGTACTTTTACTTAAGTAACAGAATTGAGTACTTCCTCCACCACTGAGTCTAGTCACAAGTTATACGCAAACTTCTCTTGCTAATTGAATCACTCGATTAGCCTTGGACAAACTATAGGTCAACACGTTTAGAACACATAGTACAGGAACTGTCCTGAATGCATGTGGTAATGCAGCACGCATTACCACCGTGGTTTTAACCACGACAGAATGCAATAAGGTCTCATCTATTACCCATTGATAATGTGGTTAGCTTGATACAGCCCCAGTGGAAAAGTGAAATATGAAGCATCAATATAGCAGAGAGTATAGCGTATGCCCGGGAAGTCTGCCACTGTGCAGCTGGCCCTGTCTGTCAACATTGTGATTTAGTGGTTTTTATGAAGACCCTGCGCCAATTTGGAGGGAGGGTTCAATCTCAGACAAGTTGAAAATCCATTCATGTCAAGCCCAAATGTGCCGCGAATAGCAATAAGTGTCTGCAGCAAAGGTGAATAAGTGAGGCTCCTCTCTCTTCACACACACACACTGCCCGAGGTAACATTATAGATTAATCGGGTTATAGGAGAACAAGCACAACCTCTATCACAAACACTGAATCTCAATGCCTGGATTGTTGACAGCGCCCATCATCATGCACATCCCCTATTCCAGTGAGAGTGGAACATTGATTCAACATAAATATAACATCTGACAAGTTTAAGTCTGTAGTCTGTGTAGCTTTGGTTATTGGACAAGCAAGTAGATTTTTGCCAGTAGCTTCTCATACAGGTGGGTTCTTCATGCAATCTTCCTCCTCCTTCTGAATTTCTAGTGAGGTAATGTTGGTTTGGGAGATATCTGTGCAAAGTGGGGTTGCACTATATACTGCAATCAGTTCATATTTCAGCTTTCTTTCAAATGTTAAAGGTACCCACAGTCTATAACACAAAAAGGACTCTTGTGAGCTTCAAGCCATGTTATAAAGCTCTTACCTCCCTGAAAACATACCTGGAGTTGTGTTTTGGTTCTTTCACACTATTATTATTCTGTCTACATTTTCAAATGCTCTGTTCCACCTTGTGATGTCATGTAGTGTTTTTCATTTGAGAGAATTCAGCCTTTACAGAACTCAGCTAAAATACGCAGGCTTTGTGTGTTAAACATGTGTGAATGAAACACAACTCCAGGTCTGATATTGATGAGGAGACAACATTATAGCATAGATCAGAAAATAGCGTAACAAGGCCCTGTAATGCTCCTGGATGTGGATGTTTTTAAAATATGCACTCAGAACAGAATCTTATTTTAAAACATATATCTCAAATCTAAACTTAATCACAATACCTGTCTGAAAAAAATGACTTTGATTTTCTTCCAAAAATATCCAGCCCTATAGCAAAGGCAACAAATTCAGCAATAGTTTGAAGTTGCCAAAGACAAAACTATTTTTAACTCTAGCAAGCAGTATTTGGTCCATCTTCTCAATCCCACGTCTGGAACAATTTGTTTAGTCAAGTCTACAGACAGTCTTGCATCAAGTAGCATTTTCATTTCGCTACGCTAATAGTGTATTGGATTAAGGTTGGTACATTGTGACGAGAGCTACGGAATGTTTACTTTGATGGGATAACTCCATTTTAGAGTTTGTTTGCTTCTATGGTTTTCAGTGCCTAGAGTGTGGGGAGCAAAATACTTATCTAACAGACATTCTCCTCCTCCAGTGATTCAAAGGCTACGTGGTCTGGTAGTTTTTGGATTTAAAAAAGTACGAATGTTCATCTTTACAAACAGCAACAAATGTCATAGGTTTTGGAGTCAGATGCAGGTTTACGGATGGGCTTGTGATGCTCTGTTTTCAGGAATGCAAAACAAACATTGGCCCCGTTTCGCAAAACAGGTTGAAGTAGGTTCAAATGTCAATCGGATCAGTTCAGGGTTTACCGTTTCAGAAAACAGGTTTAGAGACAGCTTACTCTGAGAGCACCAGAGAGAAAGGGACATTTTAGTGGTGCATGGAAAATCAAAAGCTGGAGGAGGGTAAAAAGTGGCATATTTATAGAGATGTTTTTGTTTGTCGAAATGGATTTATTTTAATATAGGTTAAATAGGGTTGGGCAATATGATGATAAAAATCTAATCTCATTCCTGTGAAGCCTCTTGAATGCAGCTCTATGCTCAAACAAAGACACATTTTCCCACCCACACCTCCTCCTCCAGCCTAAATGCTCTGAGTAAGTAGCAGGTAGATTTTACCAATTGCAATAGTGTGAAGTGTTTCAGAGAAGCAGATGACTTTAGTTACATCTTCAGTGCTAAATGTAAAGCTAAGTGTACGTGATTTATGATTAAATCAAAATTGTGATCTGCATGTTTCCAAAAAAAAAATCATGACAGTGTTTTAGCACACACCCAGATTTCCAACATATGAAGCACTATGCACAGAGAAAAAGTTGTTTTGGTGGGTGATACTGACAATAATGAATATCTTTTTTCTCAAACATCCCAATGACAATTTTTCAGATGATATTATGGCAATGTAGTGTCATCACAATACTAAAATTTCAAATTCAGTTTTGATAGGAATGGACTCAAAACTCCATACCCATTACGATATCACAAAAAAGATAAATGTGCTCCTTTTTCAGTAATAGAATCTAATTTTCACACACAAAATAGTACTTTCTTCATGTTACCTTGAGGTCTTATAGTAATTCTGATAATTGACACTAAAACTGTTCAGGAAAAATCAAATTTTGTCCTGTTAATGTGATTTTTGCTAAATGGTAAATAGTCACATTTTTATACAGTACATTTTCATCTTCACAGACACTGTGTCCTTGAGCAAGACAGTTAATCCACCTCACCCCCAATGAAAGCATTCATCTGTTGGAGCTAAAATTGCACCACCAACCTGTGGGTCAGAAGATCTGACCGCTCAATCAATTATGTTTCTGTCAAGAGCGGGATTCAAACCACCAACCTTTGGATCAGTGCACAAACACTTTACCAACTGATCTGTTTCCCTTTTTGCAGTATTGTTACTTGCTCAAATGAGTATCTAATTTTGATATTAGTTTTAGTATTGATTATTATCTGATTTTCGATATCTTTGACATCAAAAATATGCTGTAATATGTGTAAATATCATGACTGAGGTTCAAGTAAAATGATCAACACTAGGGCAGAAATATCACTTTCTACACTGCTTTGGAAGATTATAATGCAAGTTTGAGACTCAATATTTTCACATTTCCAAAACAACAATCACAATATCCATTTGCCAATGTATCTCCACCTTTAACAGTTACTCTGACTCATATAGGGACATTTGAAAGGAGAAGTTTACATTGACTACCGCAGTGCAGAAAAATGCCTGAGATTGGCTCAACATTTATTTTGAGAGAGCATTGATTTGGTGTAACTTGACGTGAAACATTGTACAGTAAAGGCAACCTAGATTTGAGGTAAACTAAAACTTTATCTAATGATTTCCTGAATTTTAAATGGGACAATAGAAAATTGTAAATATAAAATTTTTGCCACGGGCTAGAGCAGTGAGTGATGTTTCATTTCTCAGCATCTCACAACCCCTTGTCAAATGCTCTGGGAACTGACCATTAACAACTTTAATAATTATGAGAATGAATGATTCTCCAGGAAATTTAAAAACTTTTGAGTGGTTTTCATGCTTTCTCTCCTATTCAATTCATATATTTTAGAGTGTGTGCTTTTACTTGAGTAAAACTTTTGGCTACTTCTAGTTTTTCTTATTTGTGTATATTTGTATCCTTTGTCTAGGCTAGTGTGTATTACTCATTCTCCTGTATTTCCATTTACTTTTGCAGTTACTTATGCATTATCTTGTCCAACAACATTTTTACTCTTACTTGACTAACTTTTTAGACTACATTTGTACTTCAATTTGAGTAAAATTATTTTTGACGTATTCTTATTCTTGGATACTCTCGTCTAACCATCTCTTACGTCACACTTCAGCGGTTTCTTCATCTTGCTTTGTAATCCAGAGCCTGTTATTGTTATGTAACCACTGAAGCCTTCTTATTATCTCCCATTAGCAGCATCTAAAGTACTAATATCACCTTTGGAGGTGGTTACAATTTATATGCCAGTGCACAACTATTGAGCCATTTGTTCTGGCTGCCCTGGGCAATGTTATTGAACCAGGCGCATGTGTCAGCTACATATCACTCCAGCCGTGCCCAAAAGAGCATCTTTAGTGAATGAGGTTATTTAAAGGGGAGGAAATTATGAGAAACACACCATCTACCTGCAAAAGAGCGTGAATATGCAAAATACTGGCTCTTTGGAGATTTGGTGTTAAAGGAATGAAGTCAATACAGTTCATTATTAGATAGAAATTTGAGTAAACAAATTGATCGCAGCACTAAAATGCACTGAGATGAGACAAAGGGTTGCAAAATGAATGTTATACCTCCTTGTTTCCAGTTCAGCACTGTTTATTGTACAAATTATGCATGTTCTGTAGCATAAAGCACAAATAAATGGTAAACTATAGACACAATTTCATTTTTACAGCTATTATGCAAACAATAGTGGTGAAAGAGCTAGCAGAATTTATTTCAGAAGCAACATTTTCAGAAAGCTTACACGTCACATCTCTGCAAACCTTTTACTGCATTGAAATCAAGTCCAAAGGTAACTATTGGATTCTGAAAATAGCAGCAATGAACAATATGCTCTCCATTTCTTCCCCAGAGGCCAAATGGTAGTAAATTACACTTTATTATAGAATATAGGGTCACTATACAACAAGGGGACTTAGAAATTACATTCAACAGAGTCTGGCAGTAGAATACAGTGGCTACAAGCTAACAGAATCATAAAATAAAGATTTGAAGGCATGTTCAGGTCATTTGAAACAACTGATTCAATGCAACCACCGTCTATACTTTTTTGTTAAAAAAACAGCAACCAAAACCTGTGCAAGAGCATCTGAAAAACTGCTCAAAAGAATGCAGAATGTAAGACGTGGCTGTATTTTACAATGTATTTATGAAAGGTGGGTTCCTCTGGTAACACAGACCCCCCACTCACCCACTCTCTCCGAGGAGATGTCCCAGTGGCATTGAAGGCTGGGTCAAATGCAGAGGACAAATTTCACTATGGGTATAATAAAGTATACCTTACCTTAATGGCTTTGGATATAAAGATTTGATGCTGAAATTCAGGAATTGCATTAGGGATACTATAAAAATGAACACATTTTACATGGAAAATAGCTCTGGCCCCACTCGCCGACAGCTTTTAAAGAGCACCCAAACCTGGCAACAATGCTTTTGAGCCCTGTCCCTTGCTGTGGTTGGTCTAGAGATAATGTAATAGTACAAATCAAACACTTACAGAGATATCATTCATCTTCAACCATTGTTTGTCTAAGACTTAGATAAAGACTTGCCAATAGTGGTGTCAGTTGTGTAAATGTACATAGAGACTCGCTTGAAACTATTTCTACCTCCCACACTGTATTGAACAAGAAGCAACAGGATGCGTCCTTGGTCTCTTCACATGTCACCAGAGTATTTCATACTTCATAAATGTTGCACACGGGTGTTTCAAAGAGCATAAGAAAACCAAATGTTTATATAAAGACAGATTGCGTGGGTTTTGGTGGAAGCGAAAATGTGGACCCCTATAGTGAACTAAAACATGTCATCCTGTTTATGTCTGCATCTTCTCCGTCTATCTCACCCTCAAACTGTCATACTCAAAGCCCATTTTATCCCTCACTGGGCAGCAGAAGTAGCATTGACAAGAACCTTAGTATTCTGATCCGCTCCTGGACTTCTTTTAACTCCATGGGGTTCCGCCGATTTCTTATCCCCTACACCCACTTTTAAGAAGTTGGAGCCCACAGCCTAATGACAAAATCTAATATCATAAGTATTATCGAAATGAAACCAAAATTGAATTTCCGGGCAGTGATTCAAAATGTACGTCTCAGACTCATCTACTGTCACCGAAGGTTTCTAGTGTATAAGATAGTCTTGTAATTTTTTGATTAAGCCAGTGCTGTACAGTGACCCAGAAGATTCCAGGAAGTGCCATGGAATTTTTTTATTTCTGTAGCCCATGGAAAAATTTTATCTTGTTGAATATTTTTTGATCAATTTGCTTATTCAATTTTAAATACCAACACTACTTTTGGGGAACATAATTTAAATGAAATAATGTCCACACAAGTGTAATCAGTGAAGGACAGAGAGATTAGAACTTCCATTATTTGCTATAGAATTTTGTATATGCAGTGTTATGATATAATGCAATCTAAGTTATTCATTTAAGGGGGAAAATAAAAATGTATAGCAACATTCAGAGTGAGTTTCAGACACTAAGAAGAGGCAACATAAAGAATGCTACAGCTGCCAGGGTGGTTGAAGGTGATTAAGCAGAATCTTTTGCCGGGTGTTGGTTTGAAATAAATATTAGGGCAGACGGCATTCAAAGACACAGAGAGAGAAGTGGATGGCATACACAAACAATAAGTACACTGCATGCTTTTACTGTGCCACCAATGCAACTCACCCACACAGGCAGAACAAGCACACATCACATAGACATACTATCATGGTAAATGATCACATTTTTATATAGCTCTTTTCCACCTTCAAGACACTCTAAGCACTCATCCATTCACACACACACACATTCATACACTAGTGTACGCAGACACTGCACTGAATGACAGCATTTATCTGTAGGAGCTGGAATTGCATCACCAACCTGTGGGTCAGTGGATCTGAACGCTCTGTCAATGATGTTTTATGTCAAGAGCAGCATTCGAACTGCCACTCTCTACCAATCCCCCAAATCATGCTAATACCCATTGTGAAACTAATCACTGCAAATAAGTGAAAAGCTCTTCCTAACATGTCCTCTCAGATGTGTTTGAAACCGTTAATTTACCCATACCCATTACAATTTCCACTTGCACTTGTCTTGTGATCTTTTCTGAGCATTTTCTTGTAAGCACTCCAAGAATATTTCAAGAAACACGCTCCTTCCCATCACTTGAAATCCGATCACTTTTTTTTTTTTTTACAGACATCCATAGTCATATTACTGCCTTCCATTTGCCTAATTATCCATCAAATTTGGGGTAAATGGCAGAGAATCCTGGTGGCATCTGATTAATTAAAATGGAACTTAATAGACCTAGCCATTCTCTATTGGATTAATTAATTGGCAGATGATATAGTCTATGGACGTGGGCTTATTACGTTATAACTGTCACAGCGCATTTGAAGGCAGGGGCACAAAAGATCCTGATTGGCAGTGAGTATTATTCCACATATGCAGGGAACCCTTATATCATTTTTAACTCAAGACTTAACCCATAATGTCAACGCTGTGAATGGGCTGATGAAGGAATTTTGTCTTTCAGAATAAAAAGTATTCTATTATAAAATGGAAGTTTGAAAGGCAGACAGGTACAACACAGTGGCAATCCAATCCGTCTGTTTCCATACAATTATCTGGGATTTTGGCATTAGCTGTGGCGCTGGCAGGTAGGAGCTTTGATAGAAAATCTCTGCTTTTTGCCCCCGTCAATGTGGTTTTATTTGGAACATGTAGCTAACAGCGCAATTCAGCTTCAAAGTGCATAGGTTGGACTACTTTTAAAAGCTAATAAAAAATGTGTTAAAAAAATATTGAATTTGGATGTTAAGACTAAGACAGATTTGTTCCTGACTGGCTATGTGTATGTCTCTGTTTTTTATATTGTTTGTTGGCTGAGGATTTGAATGTTTAAGCAATAATAAACCTGATTTAAACACTGTGTAGACTGCTAGTGTCTCGTGTTACTGACTGGCCCGGGGCATTCTGAGGCAGGATAATATTTTATTTTGTTGCCACGTCTACCTAGCTGCAGGCAACTTGCCTCTTGCCGACAGATGATAACAGCATTTACTCACAATGAATGCAATGCAGAAATCATTGTACAGCTCGTAATCTGTGCTTTGTGTACATATGTCATCGCCATTTCATCTTCTGAGAATATTGGATTTTTAAAATCTTGACTTGGTTTAAATAGCTATGTTTGATCAAGAAGGGCTTTGATTGTGTTTTGAAGAAAAAAGGGGCATAATCATTAAGAAAAAAAATGCTGGTTGTTTACAAGTGACCAAATTAGCATTGCCTTAAGTTATATTGTAGTGCTGGATATCTAGATTTGTTTTGCAAGTATTTCACTAAATCATATCCGAACAAGCCTTATTCTAAAAATGCTCCTAAATTCTTCACTGTAAAACATGCCATTAAATTTCTCTATTCCTATTACAGTTTAAAATTGCTCTGCCTGTGTCTAGTGATTTTTTTTTCTACTCTAAAAGCAATATTTGAAGAAACATGCTTCTTTTTACCATTCAGAAACCAATTACTTTTTTTTTGTACTGACACACACGGTCATGTTACTAACTTACCTCAAGCTATATTCTAGTGCTGTTTTTAGATATCTAGATTCTTGCTTCAAGATTTTTCTTTCATGACAGCAATTCCTTGTAAACCTAATCCCAAATAATCAAAATAACCCTGAATAAAAGTAAAGAAACTCCCATTAGTGCAGCAACACAAAAATAACAGTTCCTTCCTTTCAGAGTGCCTTATACTGCAGACCCCCCCTCAAAGAAATGCATCAAAAACAAGGGAAATTCATACTGAATTTATTCAGTATAAAGAAGTGTATAAAGAAGTGGACTAGGTGAGTGTGATGTCACCCACAGTGTTTGGCTTCAGTTAAAGCTCATTGAGGATAGCTAGGTAAACAGGCAAATTTGGAGTTGAGTTTCATATTTGGAACCGCAAGTATCATAGCAACAGAAGAGCCAATCTGGAGCGGGGCTGTTCAAGGTAACGCCCCTTCCTGCCCGCACCACTGGTTTAGCAGGGTGCTTAACAATGCTGTCAATAAAACCTGTTGCTAACACTAGGGGGAAAGAAGACACCTGATTTGTCTGTTATTAATGTTCATATCTTGATTTAAAGATAAAATAGCAAAATAAAAACACCAGGATCAAGTAGAGCGGGTTAATATGAACATTTTGAGACCAAAATGGCAAGCCTGATAACAGCAGCAATGGAGAGATGGGCCACAGTTTCTCAATAAATAATGAACTGAACTGTTCATAAGTAATGAACTGTCACTTCCTATTTGGAATGCGGTGACTAGCAGGTTAACTATGTCCATTTAATATACAGTAAATGGGAAAATACTACAGTCCTCAAGATTTGTCTTCAAATTACATCAATGAGCTGATATTTTAGTGATTGAGTGGGTAGGCAGGGTTTTGTCAATGGACTAAAATACTGTGCTTTGTGTCTCCTGACACCTTTTTTCTTAATCTTAAAATTCAGCAGTGAATTGCAGATATCTAACAAAAATACAATAAATGTAGTTCCTGTATCTCATGATTTTAAATTAAATGTAACGTAACAAATCTGGACAAGCGAATGTGAATGCATGTGTAATGTCTGGTTATTTTATATTAAGTATAAATCAAAGCATTAAATGTAGTATTAAAGTATTAAATAATAAGCCAATCATAATATGTACTAGTAGCTTTGCTGGTGGAGAGGTTCTGACGTGAAATAAGGCATCCTAACTGTAACTGTTGCTTAATTCATATTAATACCTAAATGAGTACAAGGGAAAAGTAGAAATATACTGATTCCATTAAATCAGTACATTACCATTTTCCAAAAAGATCATGAATATAAAGAGAAAACATTTTCCATCACAACAAATATGTTCTTTTTGTAGGTTGGGATGGTGCACAGAATATTAGAAATGAGCCAGTGTTAGTCAATTATTTAACAGTGCGAAGCCGAGTGTATCTGCAAATGTTGCTAAGCAGCAAGCGCAACAGTCCTGTGTCTACTTTTCCCCCAAACACCTTTACCACTTTAACCCTTCACCACATTGTCAACTTGCCACTGGCACTGTCTTTTTTATATGGTAATGATGTCGGCCAGACCAGACTCAGCACCACACCACAGTCTGTAGTGGAAGTTGGAGAACCCAGCTGTTTCTTCTTCTTTAGTGAGTGTCTGTTGTTATGTCTGCTCACAGCCTGAGCTCACCTCCAGCACCTCTAGCCTGCTGAGCTCAACAATACATACAGTATACAACTCCAACCCTATAAAAGGTGGGACACAAAGTAAATATAAAACAAGCTCAAGTATCATACAATATTGCTCACCTAGCAATATTGTCAGGTTGGATATAGTGGGGTGATAATAATGATGATCTGGAATAATGAAAACTATAGCTATAGTCATTGTATGGATGAAAACTATTTCCCACAGTCACTTTTTTATTATCAAAACATTTTACATATATTTACATAGTTATAATGCACACTCAAGGAACAGATGTGAATGTTTCTTGATCTATTTGTGCGTGTATGTACCGTGTACCATGCCCCTGCTGTTGGAGTAGAGGTGAAGTGTGAGCAAGATCCTTACAATAGTTCTCTTCCACCTTGTTTTAGCAAAGGTCAGCCTCCTCCATGCATTGACTCATTTGCAGGTAAGGGTGAGCATGGGTGGAGGTAAACAAACCCTCTGCTCCCTCTCTCTATCCCCTGCCCTTTATTGACTTGTTGATCCAAAAGCCACGCCCACTCTGCATGATTGCATTCCACATCTAGTTAATTTTCGCCCATAAGTCATCTTGCTCTGAACTGTATACAAACATGCAATTACTAGGCTTCATTCTGCTGTGTTGTTTTTATAACAATTTTGCTGTTGAATAAGCATTTGAAATTACGTGTACAATGTCTGCGAGGGGTTAGTATGCCTGGAATTCAAATGGGGCTATGCCAAAAATCAAAAGATCAATAGATCGTGATCTAAACTTTGGTCAGTCTCGATAATAAGTCAAGTGCATTTTAATCCCCTGTGGCAGTAAGAGCCTAGAGCTGTTACTACTGTCTTGTTCAGGAAAAAGCTCAGGCCTACAGCGCGTCTCTGTATATCTGCTCACGTGTCCTTGTGTTTCACAAGTTTTGATTGAAATCTGCACAATTTGACTTAAAGTCCAGTGTCTCCTCACCTTTTCTCTCTGGTGCTGGACCACTCATTATAGTCCAACTTACAGAAAGTAAACGACTATTTTCTCACAGTTTGAGTGAAAATTAAGACCTAATTTAACACACAAACATTGCACGTTTCTGTTGATAATGAACATGCATGTGTGTCTATCTTCAAACTTTAAATGTGGATTTCTCTGGAATGATTGGTCATATTAACACAAAATGAAAAAAAGAAACTGTAGTGACCCTGACACCTTAATCTTTATGCCTGAAATCATGGTTACAAGATGGAAGAAGATTGAATCAAAAATCAAGATCAATCAATATGGGTAAAATAAGTGGGATTTTGTTTTTGTTTGTTTGTTTGTTTTTCATCTTGCCCAGACCAACATCCAAACTGTTCATGTCGGTTAATGCGGGAATGAAAATGAAGCTAATCCTGGAAGGCAGCTGATAACTTTGTAGATATGATTATGCAGTTATCTCAATATTGAAGATGATAAATACTAAACTGATAACTGACGACTAAAAATGTATTCAAAAATATTCTGATACTATGATCAATGTATTTAGCAGTACTGACACAGCAGATTCTTGGGTTGTTCTGTGGCTTTTGCTTACTTTAGCTCTATTCAAAGCTACTGTTACAATATACAAAGCATAAATACCAGAGGATAAGACTTAAAACATGATAGATGTCATGGACACTGATGGCACGGCACGTGATAAACACAAAGACAGGCTGTATTCTCTGTCCATGAATAAAAATGAAAAAATAAATAAATAAATAAATAATAGATTAAGGTTAAGGTGCCATCATTCAACCCCAAAGACATGATTGTTGATCGCTGAAAGGACTTTGAGCCATAAGATTTATATGACAAGTTTGTGACCAATCCCTTATCATGATCCAAAAATTGATGCTTATGTAACTCTATGGGAGATTTACACTTGATCTACAAACATTGAACCTTAACACAATTTACTTGCACAAAACTAAAATGAAACAAAACATGTGCATCTTCCTTACTTTCTTTCAAAGCAGGTGTAAAATCTTAAGGGAAAAGCCAAATAGTAGTCAAACATCTAAGATTTAAGAAAGCCTTGTGAGCCACCATGCACAGCACTGTTCAATATCTCTGCACATTGATTGGAGGAACAGCTGGTGTGCATCAGCGCTCCAAATGACCGCAAGGGGGATCGAACGCAGATTGCGGTTCTTTGTGTGATTTTTCTGAAGATGCCTGTTTCAACTGCAGCAGCCAAAGAAAGGGACAGGCTCCTATCACTGACCACTCGCTGAGAGTGGAGTTGTTAAATCTGTGCGAATAAAGTTTTTAAGTGGCCTGAAATGTGGATAAACTAACAGCGCAGTGGTGTTCCTGTGCCAGCGATCGATTTGTTGAAGGATGGAGAAGAGGCATGGGGAGAGGGGCTGTGTGTGTGGATGTGTTCAAGGTAAAAGATTAGGGGTTTTTAGTAGTACTTGCTCATCAGACGTTATTATTACAAGCACTTTCTATTTCATTTGTTTTCTTGGCTTAATATAAGAGATGCAACACTGGTTTCTTTAAAGAGATCATTATTTGTGCTCAAACACCTCACACACAGGCTGCTTGTTGTTTCTATTGAATTAAACAATGATTTATTTTTTTGTGTTTTTTTTTTTTAATAACAATTTACACAACTTTGCTATGGTCTGGCAACAGCTACTTCTATTGACATGATGCATTATACAGAACTCAGAAAATGGAAACCAGCCCTAAAGCCAGTAGACTTGTCCACTGTATGTCAACAAACAAACTCAACGTGTGGGTTTTTCAAAATCCATTGTAAATAGTCACACATATTCTGAACTCATCCATTTCTAATACAAACAACTCGGTCAAAACAACTTTTCAACCCCAGAGTGTTTATTTATGCTAGACAAAGCCATAGTGATTTGATACCATCCGGCAAATAACCGTATATGAACCACAAATGGCATGACAATAAAGCTGCATTAATCTTTTAAAATTGCAACATTATTCATCTGATTTTATCCATGCATTTGAACGCTTATGGACAGCCCCATCACCAGAAAACCCAGATGTACTTGATAAACAGGGCTCTTGTATAATATCCTACACACATTATTGAGAAGCCTAAATAACATGGTGTAAGTGAAGGCAGTGGCCATGTCTCAATTTGCCAAACTGGCCCTAGAATCACCATTCGAAGTGTGTGTCGAAGGGCAGTTACGTAATTTCCAGCGCGACAAGGGCTGTCCCATTTCAACGCACCCGACTGAATGTGCCCGACAAACCTGCCCTTCCCCTTCCACCATTTCCATGGAGATCGGACGTAACCGAAGCGTGCATCCATGCACACTTCACGCACTTCTATATCCCATCATGCACCGCGACTATGCAAGAAACAGAAGAAAATGGAGTCTGCTGCGCAATACACGTTCAAATGTTCGTACTGGTTTACCTCATCTACAACAGTGCGACATGAAACTGTTAAATCTGAATAAAGATCTGTACTGTGTGTTTGATGATTAAAAAGGAGAGGAGTTACATGGAATAAAGGAATGTGCCGTTATTGCTACACAGTAAGAAGACATTATTATCATTAGAAATTATTACTGCAATAAGAATAATGTAAGAATGTCCGTTTCTTTTGTGTCAAAGACCAAGAGACTGAAACAAAGTCAGAAGAGTTTAATGATCCACACAGGTGACGTGAACAATGAAGCAACAGACTCTCAGGAAAGGATAGAAGAGAGTCCTGAGACGTGCACAAAATCTTCATGAGTTCCGGTACATTCCATAGGTCTGCGCCCCTCGTGGACACGTGTCATTTACCTTCATGCTAGTAAATCAAGATACTAGCTTGATGTAGCGCTGCACTGCTAGAAAATACCTCAGAATAATAAGATGGAAAGAACTGGCATGGCATAGAAAGTAAACATCGCCCTCTACTGTTATTAAAGTGGTGTAGCCATTGGCCAAAATGAATCGTTAAACTGCAATATCCCACTTTATGTACAACTAATCAGCGTTCTCTGGTTTATAGACTATGAATGTAAAAATGATATTGTTACCTCTGTCTCTGTTATTACATTTTCACAAGGTATATTTTGTTAAAGTTATGAAGTAGCTACAAATGAGAAAAAAAATCACCTTTAACGTTATATTTGCCTATTGATATTCAATCTAAAAAAAATGAAACGGCTGTGACGACGACATCTTGGCTTTTCTTCTATTAAATAATAAATAATTAAAAATAACGTACGTAATGTATGTATCGTACGCTCAAAGACAGCGGTGGAAGTGCGGTCCGTGGTGTGGGCCTGTCCCACTTCAGCAAGATGGCGACTACACTGAGGAGGGTAGATTCTCGTCCGGAACCTTCAAACTACACTTTGAAGAGTACTTCGAAGGAAACCTTCAAAAGGTGCATTTGGCGAATTGAGACATGGCCAGTGTGTGCACTGCAGAGGTAGACTGGAGCTGGACTGTGGATGTGTGTGACAAAGCAGCAGTCTCTTCCCTGCAGCGCACTCAGTTAACGCCTGGCCATTTTCACACAAACACATATATGTAATCTCTCTTCAGAAGATTGTATTGTTTTTCTTTGATGCTTAGCTATCAGCTTTCTGTTACATGCCACATTGGACCTTTTCTCACCCATATATATATAATATATATATATATATATATATATATATATATTTCTTTTGTTATGGCAGGGGTCCTAATCCATTATTTTCCATTATTCTGAAACAAAGTAGTATGTTTATACAATACGCCCTTCGAGACAACTGTTGATGTGATTTTGGGCATTACAAAAATAAAATGAATTGAAACAAATCCGTTTGTTTTCAGCTTCATTGCTTCTCTGCCTCCATTTGAAATTTCTAGTTTAAAAAGACACTTCGCGTTGCATTTATAATGTTGTGATATGTATTTAATGAGTGTCAGACATGGAGGACAGAGGTGTACAGGTGAGTGGAGGTAAAGTGTAAAGAAGTTGAAAGACCACGGGATGATACAAAAAGTGAATTAGCCCCTTTCCATACGCTGAAATGTAAGTTACGGATACCGTTTCATGCATGACCACAGCACAATGGGACATGTGACATATGCCCCATTAAAAACTAACAAGCATTTACAATGTGCTTTGGACTTTTACGGATTTAGTTCATTTGAATGAATCAGCATGTCCTAGTGGTGCACTGTAAAATGTGGTTGTCTTGTGTCGTAACAATTGACCAATTCAGACATCGTAAATAGCTTATTAATTTATACATCATTAAAAGCATAGTTTGGAGCAGAGTTCAGAGACTTTGGAAGATTTTTGACAATTATTTATTTAAATCACATTAATTAAGATAAGAGATCTAACTATAGGGAAAGTGTTGCAAAGCAACGTTCAAGAACAGCAGGAGAATAGGAATCTCCATCCATCCCTTTTCTTTCTCTTATCCGAGGCCGGGTCGCAGGGGTAGCAGTCTAAGCAGGGACTCCCAGACTTCCCTTTCCCCGGACATGTCCTCCAGCTCCTCCGGTAGGACCCCAAGGAGTTCCCAGGCCAGCCGAGAAACATAGTCCCTCCAGCATGTCCTGGGTCTTCTCCAAGGCCTTCTCCAAGTGGGACATGCTCGGAATACTTCCCTAGGGAGGCATCCAGGAGGCATCTTGAGCAGATGCCCAAGCCAGCTCAGCTGGCTCTTCTCAACATGTAGGAGCAGCAGCTATACTCCGAGCTTCTCCTGTGTGACCGAGTGTCTCACCCTATCTCTAAGGGAGCACCCAGCCACTCTGCGGATACAAGCGGCCGAAAAGGGTTTCCTTCGCAATCTTGTCCTTTCGGTCATTATCCAAAGCTCAAGACCACAGGTGAGGGTAGGAACGTAGATTGACCAGTAAATCGAGAGCTTTGCCTTTCCACTCAGCTCTTTCATTACCACAACAGACTGATACAGCGACCGCATCATTGCAGACGCTACACCGATCCAACTGCCAATCTCACGCTCCATCCTTCCCTCACTCGTGAACAAGACCCCGAGATACTTGAACTCCTCCATTTGAAGCAGGGACTCACCACCCACCTGGAAAGGGCAAGCCACTTCTTCTAAAAAGTAAACATGCTATCAAAATCAAGAAAAAAAAATAAATAAATAAATAATAATAATAATAATAGAAAATTAAAGCCACAAGCTGCGATGATGGCCCTCGCCCCCAGCGCGACCGCCGGGGGCCAGCCACTGCCCCCATGCACCATTATTCCCGCCCGGCCACCGCCCGGCCACCGCCCGGCCACCCCCCGGCCGCTATCCACCCCCCTTCACACAGTTTCTATAGCGCAGTATGGCCATTGCATTACAATGGCTGTCCACGGCGTTGAACCGGAACCTCGTGCACAATACAGGTATAGTGTAATGGACTTTTTTGCACCTTTTGAGGTCCACAATTATCTCTCCAAGTTTCATGCCAATCGGACAAAGTTGTGTATTTTACCAATACTGTAGGGGGTGCTATAGTTTTCATTTTGATAACAATTAATAGTGCATTCTATTAATACACTAATATCACATGTGTGATGAGAATTTCAGCTGTCTAGAACAATGTATGTGCGTGTAAGAATTTTTGTATGTTTTTTTTTTTTTTTTTTTTTTATTATTTTCACCCCTGGTGGCCAACCGTGGAAAATGACCCATGGCCATAATGTAATTTTCTGGTTCTTCTCATGCCACCAATTGATTCCCCAAATTTCGTAGGAATTGGATAATGTTGGCGTTTCACCTCTGTGATAGGGGGCGCTATAGTGTACCTTTTGATAACAATTAATAGTTTATTCTATTAATATCCTCATATCACATGTGTGATGTGAATTTCAGCTGTCTAGACCAATGTATGTGCGTGTAAGAAATTTTTTAATGTTTTTTTTTTTTTAGTCTTTGCTTATTTTATGAAATGTTTTGCCGAGCCGGTCAACCCTATGCCTATATGTGGGACTTTTCGTTCATGTTCAGGGGGTGAAAAATGCGATCGTTTGGGCAGAAAAATAAGAAGAAGAAGAATCCAAGCAAGAACAATGCCCCTGCCAATTATTTACATCATCTTATTAAGGACAAAAAAAATTGAATGCTAACACATTTTAAAGGAGTCCAGTACTGCCATAAATTGTCCATAATTACATTTAACTCTCAATGAATATGAAATCACTCCATTTAAGTGTGCGTTCCCTTGCTTAATATTCACTGTATTTCCTAATGGGACATTGAAAGTATGATAGCTTTGCGTTTCCACTTAACAAACAATTAAAATGCAAGAGGCGTGCCACAAATTAACAGTCAAGCCATATCCTATACATACACAGGCAATTTTCCCATGAGAGACTTTCCAGAAAATAGCCCTAAAGGAATGATTTGAATATAAAGCGCATGTCAGTGCACAAGATTAACGCCACCTTCATTTTGATTCGTCATTCCCTGTCAGGGCCGAACTGACAGTAACAAATTGGGTACTGGGAGAAAGAACATGGGACAGATAAGAGCAAACTTACTTCACTGCCAAAGGACGTGAGCATATACAATAACTAAAGAGCTCCGTCTTGCTGTAAAATGACCAGGCAATGACATTGGCACAGTACACTGTCTTTCATCCTGTAATATGCAAAAAATAACTATTTTAAGCTTTTACACTTGTTTTAGCGTTTGCTTGTTAAAAACATACCTTCATTCTCGCTAGTTTCAGTAATCCTCTATAAAAAATTATTTTCCTCCGAACCTCAAAAAATATGTGGTTTGAATTTTCCCAGATTTGAGGCTCCATAAACCTGAGTAGTTTTGTAAGTCATTGCTAAGCTCCTTGAAAGCAATCAAATCACATTCATTACAACTGCATGCGTACATTAACATGTTGTGCATGTATATTATATATATTCAAACATCAGATGCCCATGCAAAGGTCCCCATGTGCATGTTTACAGGTTTAAAAACCACTAACAAGACATACAACACATATAATGCATACTATGAGTTCTTTAAGGTTTCTTCCAATAGTGTCCACATAAAAGATACATAGATTTGTTCAGGCTCATTGCAATCTACACATCAAAATCTCCATTAGCAATACCACAACAATCTTTTCCACAACATTAGCCACTGTTAATCCTTATAACTGCACCACACTGCGTTATATGGGATGCTGCAAACTCAAAAGGCGGCATACATCACGTTAATGTTGCACACTTTTGCACACCATTTTCATGTTGCTTCTGGATATTATAAATGATTTTAATTGTGTGTTTTCCACTATAGGGTCTTAATCATGATTTACATTTACACTACAAGGTTTAGGTTGGTTATGAAGCGTGGATAATTGGATAGAGAACACAACACAAAGCGGGGGTTCATGTAGCATTAAGTCATAAGCAGAAATCTCAACGCATGTTTCTTTGATTACATTGTTTTTGATCCATTAGGAAATTATAAATCGACAATGATAAGTGTACTTTAAAGTTTTAAAAAATTTTTACTGCACTTTTGAACCAAACTGTTGGCATTTTAAGTATTTTGCTTGGAATGGTTTCGTCCTCCTGTCTCATTACTTAGTTTTATTTACAACACCAACAACTTCTTGACCCCGACTTTGACATCCGTTTGTGCTGAACAATGGCATGAAGTGGAGCAAGGTAAGTAAGACCTGAGTGAGAAATAAAAAGAAAAGTAAACCAAAAAAGTGCACACCAGGAAAAGAACTTGTAGGAAAGACAGTTTGTCATGAGGCACGTATCTCTGCTCTGTTCTGCCTCCCTGTTTGCTCTCCCCCTCCCTCACCTGCCTGAACCTGGAGCTGGGCAGAACTTTCGGCTCCTCACACGCACACCTGTGCCCCATCAGGGTAATCACCACCACCTGCCGTGGATAATAGAAGCGGGTAGAAGACACCTGGTGCCAGATCGTCCACGTGTTCAACATTCCTGCTCTCCCGCTTGTTCCAGCTCCTGGCTCTGCGCTCCAGCTCCGGTACTGTCCACCCTTTGCCTTCGCCTCCTGTCCTGTATGGGTTTCCGGCTTGCTTCCCGTCTCCTGCCCTGGCTCCCGCTCTCTGGATTACTCCTGCTCGGCCCTCCGCGGTCCCATTCCTGGTCCTGTCGTGCTCCGGCCCTGGCTTTCCCATTCCAGCTCTGCACTGCGCCGCCTGGTCTGCCTCCCGCTCCCTGCTTCCCGAGTGTGTTAAATGAACTATTAAAACCTGAGTTTCACCTCTTTGTAAATAAACACTGTAAATCTGCCCCGAGTCTGCACGTCTTTGGTCCTCCTAACCCCATCTGTTATGACACGGTTGTGTGATTTATGATTTCAAATATAAACGTTATCATAAAAGACACTATGGAAGTAAATTCTGATTACCGTAAATTTCGGACTACAGAGCGCACCTCAATATAAGCTGCACCAGCTAAATTTGAAAAGAAAATCAATTTTGTCCATATATAAACCGCACCTGAATATAAGCCGCATATTGTAACATGAGATATTTACACAGAAAGACGGTACACCGACACCTGCCTGAAAATTGGCACCAACACGACATCAACACGGGATGAACACACCTGCAGGTTTAGAAAATAAAACTGCACCAACACGGAAAATCTGCTTTTATTTCCTCTGAAAACTTTTGTCATCTTTTTACATTGACCAAGTTGGATTCATTGATGCCGAGCTCACGTGCAGTGGCTCTATTTCAGGGGTCGGCAACCCGCGGCTCCGGAGCCGCATGCGCCTCTTTCAGCCTTATACTGCGGCTCTGCGTGGCTTGGGAAAATAAATTTTAAGTATTTAATTGAAGTGCATTTTATTTGTGTTAGCTCTTTTTTGTTGTAGTTTAAATTGGAAGATTATTATGATCTTAAAATAAAATTATATTTTCTTATTTTTCGTTGCTCAAAATAAGTGTCACACTCGCGGAACAATGTTCAAAACAAACACCGCTCACGTCTCACAGACACAGACACTGACACAGCTCCCAGTCCTGCGTAAAGAGCCCTGATTTTCAGACACTGTGCGCACAGGGGTCAGGAGCAACTGTCGCCCGTCCCTAATGACGCACTAATAAGCTCGTCCGTAGATGTATCATGAAAATCCTGCTGGAAATTGCCACAGAAATCTATTTGATTATCTGCTCTTGTCTCCGCGATGATGTTTCACGTATAACACATCAGACATGTCGCCCAAAAGTAGAGCCACAAGTGAGTGAAAATGAGCCACAACAAAAGTCTTTGGAGAGCTTTTAACAAAGGGGAAAAGGACAACTGAGGAGCCAGAAGAAGAGACTACGACCTCCAAGAAAAAGAAAGATAAATTTAACAGACAATGCCTACTTAAAATCTGGGTTTGTCGCTACAGGTGACTCTCACGCGCAGTCCGCTCTGCGTAATATGCGGGAAAAGCAAATGAGGCAATGAAACCTTCAAAACTGCTTTGGCACATGGAGAATAGATAGATAGATACTTTATTAATCCCCAGCCAGGGAATAAGCACCTGGGATTAAACGATACGCCTTTAGAGTTTTTTTTGGTTTTGTTTTTTGTTTTTTTGAAAGAAACTGCGGAGCAGAGTAGACATAATCACATAATCAGCGCAGGGTTCGCACTGATGCAGCGGTTTGGTGAGTTGTATTTTTTTATGCACTTAAGTTGTTTTGGCCATATTTATCTGCCACGTGTAGAAGGCTTGTCCGTGAAAATAAAACCTACATTATTCCATTACATTATTATACACAGTGTTATCTTCATTTTAGATGTCAAAAAGTATTTGCGGCTCCCAGTGTTTTATTTTACGTGGAAAGTGGGGCCAAATGGCTCTTTGCGTGTTAAAGGCCGACCCCTGCTCTATTTCCTTCTTTATCTTAAAAACTGCATCATATCCACTTCATGATGCGCAAAATGATCATTCAAAATCAAAACTAATGAATTCTTCAGAGCAGAATCTTTCCCCACGTCTGTTTCACTTTTACGTTTACAGCTAGAGAGCGCCCCCCAGGGGCCGTTATCCAGTAAAATTCTATAAATAAGCCGCACTGCTTTATAAGCCGCAGGGTTCAAAGCGTGGAAAAAAAGTCGCGGCTTATAGTCCGAAATTTACGGTAATTTTCCCCAGTTTTCAAAAAGTTCAAATTTGTAGAATTTATAAGCATGGCAAAGGCTAGGGAAGGAGGAAAACTAAAGTTTATGACCTTATTTTTTAGAAGTAATTTTTAAAACAAAAATTTTGCTAAAGGTCTTTAAAACACCCTGATCCACCTTGTGATGTCATGTGGTAATACAAGTACTCCACTGTATTTTTAAACTCCATACACCTTCACATATAAGGTGAAAGGGAACTGTTAACTTGAAAACTACAGCTTCATGACATCACAAGGTGGAACAGAGTATTTTGAGATTGGAGATGTAGACAGACTAATAATAAAGGGTTACTCAAAATGTGTGAATGAAACAAAACACTAACCCTAATCCTAACCGAGGTCTGTTTTTGAGGAGATAACAGCATTAGAACAACAAGAGTCAGTTTTGCATGACATAGGACCTTTAATTGTTTAAAGGATGACTGTTGAGCTTCATATATGGATGTCAATCACATCATTTATACCAATTTTAAGAACTTTTTGATGATCGTTTGCCTCACTTAATTTTAATTTGTCGTAATGCCAGTGTAGGGTGGACCAAAGAGGTGCAGAACTCAAGGCAGATTTACAGTTAGTGAAAATATCAAACAATAGTCCAGTAATCCGACAAGCGTCGCGGAACAGGGTACAAGCGAGAGCCCAGGGGCACGTCGGGGAGAGTTGAGACGGGAACAGGGAACCGCCGAGAGCGGGATGAAGACAGGACCGGGAACAGAACCAGAGGAAGCCGAGCCAGGGCAGACAGGAGAGCGGGAGCCGGAACCGGAGGCGTGGAGTGGCCGGGGTCCAGGATGAGACAGGGAGGTGAAGGTAGTGATGGGACGAACAACACTGGTGTGTCAGCACTGTGCCGAGTGCACAAGTGTGAAACCCCGTATCGGTGCGTGTATCACTTTTACAAAAAATCACGTGACCGATACAGAAAATGTGTCCTTTGGATGTGCCGCGCCAAATTGTGTTTATAGGGAAACAAACTGTATCAACATGTTGCGGGTTTGTTGGATGGAGATTAAACTCTTTGCTGTTGCTGTACCTTTACCTGTACCTGTAGGATTTTTGCTTTGCTTCCACTCATGGATCATTCTAGAAAATTTTCACAAGTCTGGAATAATTTTGATCTTTTGACGCCAAATAAGGTAAACCTTTTCCTACTTTGGGCTTTGTTTACTGTTATTTTGTAATTAAATGTTTCTACTCTTTGATAGTAAGAGGTTTGATTTGTTTTCAGATAAGTTAACTTTTATTTTATTGTAGGTGAAGTGTCGGTTCTGCTCCACAGAGTTGTCTTACATCAATGCTGAGGCATTATAGAGCTCGGCATGGCAATTAAGAGTTTTAATTTTAACTTTTATTATTTATTTTATCACATACAAATTTGCTCTATTTTACATGCCAACTCATAAACCAGTGGTCCCCAACCACCGGGCCGGGGACCGGCCGTTACGCATTTGCTACCGGGCCGCACAAAAACAGTAAATAGTTTATCAGCGACCGCATCTTCTCTGACGTAACTTCCTCCCGTCCCTCATGACGCACTAATAAGCTCGTCCGTAGTGTTGTGAGATGTGTGTCTCGCTCCTATGTGCTTTAGTTCAGTGTGGTGCGTGAGCGTGAGTGAGAGGTGACATGCGCGTGGCGCATGGTGTGGTTCATGGTGTGGTGAGCGGCAAGTGAGAGTCTACAGATGCACTTGGAAAAACTTATTTTTGCCATATTTATCTGCCACGCGTAGAAGGCCGGTCTGTGAAGATAAAACCTACATTGTTCCGGTCTGTGGTGCAAAAAAGGTTGGGGAACACTGTCATAAACAACTTAACTCAGCAAGCAAATGGACCAATTAAAATGATACAAAGATGAGATCATATTTTAAGTAAAAGACTAACAAGTGAATAAAGATTAAATATTATTTTATAGGCTAATGTTGGGTTTATAGCATGCACGCTTTATCATCTTATTTTCATTTTGTTTCCCTGCAATGATTTTACATCTACAGCACTATTGAGTGACCAACACAGTGTCGATACAGTGTCAATACAGTTTGTGTAATGTGTCAATACACTCCTTGAGGTATCATCATCCCATCACTAGGTGAAGGTAAGGAGTTTGACTGTACCAGAGCAGGAGCGCAGAGTCAGGAACAGAACTAGAGACCAGGAGCTGGGAAGGGCCGGAGAACCGGAACCTGGGAGGCAGCAAACACCAATTAGCATCAAAAAGGTGAAGTAACAAGAATGCAAAAACTGAGCAAAAATAGTCACGTTGACACGCGGACGATCTGGCACAGACTGTCTTCTCCCAGCTCCTTTTATCCATGGCAGGTGGTGATGATTACCCAGATGGGAAGCAGGTGCATGCAGGAGGAGCCGGGAGCTCCGCCCACCTCCAGGTTCAGGCAGGTGAGGGAGTGGGAAGAGCACACAGGGAGGCAAAACAGGACAAGAAATATGTGCCTCATGACATAATTGCAATGTAATTTCAGCAAAAATAAAACATCTACAAAAAATATTGTGGGTAAAAAGTCAGTGTAACTCAATCGTTTGTCTAAAAAACACCAATTGTTCAGGTAACATAAGACCATTAAACATAAGATGTATAGCCCCATTATTACAGACAAGTGGAAATGTAATCTATGGTCTACCTATTGACAGCTATGGCACCATGGGACAGATCCATCACACCTCAACAGCACTGAAGTGCATTGGTTCCAGATCCAATCACATTAATAGGTATAAATCCACTTGTAAATAGTCACTGAGTAGCAATGTAAGGGTGTAACATGTAATATGCCTGAATCTCTTAAAAAAAAGCAAACAATTCTCTATTGGTGGTTTTATTTAGGCCGAGAAGTAACAGTGTGTCTAAATCTAACTTGGAAAAAAGATGGCCAATCAACAACGCCTGCTAGAGTTTTAAATGTAAAAAGGTAGACACAGCAGTAACACAGAGGATTTTTCTTAAATGTCAGTGTGTTTAAGTGAAATTATAGTGGTTTAAATCATGCCTTAAAAGCCAAATGTAAAGTCCCAAAAAGCTCAGTGGTAAACATTGCATCGGCCTACACATAATCATCATACACCAGCGAGGACTACTGGCACAACAATTATCCTACTCTACAACACACATTCAAACAGCTAAGGTTCACTCCAATTCCTTAGCTTCCCTCTAGATTTTCTTTTGGGTTCCTCCAACAATCTGTGTACAACAATCAATAGACAGGCTGTTTTATATCAATGTTGCTCAATGCTAAAGGTCAGAGGTCACAGAGTAGCACATCCCCAGGGCTTGATATTACAGATTACCCTGTTAACTCTGTTCCACGTTTGCCCTGGCCTAATAAGTGCCACACAACAGTGGACATGTGCCACAATTAGCGCTGTTTGAGTCCTGAACCAGGAGACCATACTATTCACGATTGTTTTTTTCTGAGCACTGTGCTTTATTTGGAACCACAGACTAATGACAGATGTTATAAAAGATTAAAAAATGCTTTCCGCCTTCTTAAACAGAGGGACCACCACCCCGGTCTGCAAATCCAGTGGTATTGTCCCCAACAGCCACGCGATATTGCAGAGACTTAAGGTACTCAGGACGGCTCTTGTCCATTCCATTGCCACTGAGGAGCTTTCAACCACATTGGGGTGTCGAAGACACGCAGCCGGAGGTCAGATGACACAACAACAAAAGCAATCATCGACCTCTGACCTAGGCTACTTTTTTTTTTCTTTTTTTTCTGTGAGGTTAGTTTTGGAACAGAGTTTTGGGCTTCATTCATTGATGTTTGCAGAAAGCCACAATGTTTTTCGATTCCTTTCTTTTTTTTTCTGCGTATGCAACCATATTTGTCTTGATACAGACAGACAATGTGTTTCCATTGATTGGTTAATCTACCTTAACCTTGCACGTTAATCTACCTTAACCTTGCACAGAAAGTTGGATTCTAACGATATTTGTGAGTTCACAAACTCACGACAATCCATCTTGGCATGCACCCACTGTAAGCTAATCAGGTGGGCAGACCAATCACAGAGCAGCATTGAGGTTTGTGCAGAAGCCAAAAGTGAAGCACCCAACCGAACCAAAACAACCATGGTGATGCAGACATACATACTTCAGCCTATTTTAGCATCAATACGGACTACTTTGTTTGTGAAAAGGAGCAAAGTAAGTAAATGCAGAATATGTGCTTTTCTCTCAACTGAATGTAACAAGTTACATTTTTTGCTGTTTTCTGCTGTTGTGACACTTAGACTAATCAGATTCAAATAATTGTCATGACATTCTACATTTTCTGATTTGCTTTCAGTGAGAGCCATCCCATGATTTCTACACATATCAATACGCACTACACATATCTGATGTAAGCCAGGTTAAATCCACCAGTTAATCATGCCCATCTGAACCCGGGAAGATTGATCAGTGATCAGACTCACATCTTCATAAAGTATTTGTGAAGTGTCTATTCTAGATCCCAGGCATTGGAAAACAAAACCTCACTCTCCTATGACTCATAAGTTCATCATGTGTCTACTTTGAAAAGCCCTTACGCTAAACCAAGTCAAAGCTCTAAAAATAGTGTGAGACTGCATTAGTGATCTATGTTGGTGCCTTGTTTGTGTAAAGCAGAGGATCGTTGAGGTTGTCCAAATAAGCATGAGGGTGGGGAATTACAATCAATAGTGCAACATCACATAACTGTGCTGAGGTCAGAGGCACCACGGCACATAACACTCTCTCATCAGTCAATGGCTATGCATGAATCCCTCACAGTATGACAACAGCTCAAACTCAGGGGAAAATGAAAAAGTCAAGGCTACAAAAAGAGATGACCATGGCACATAGATGCGGGGGGGGGGACACACTATATTTATTCAGTGGTATGGGAAATGGGAAAGTGGTTAAAAGTGTCAATATAGCAAAATGACATTGGGTTAGGTTCCACAATGGAAACTACATGGACAACGGAGGGATTGCATAGATATAAGGGCACATGGGAATGTAAAAGAAAGTTCTAAGATTTAATGTTGAAAATAAAGTAAAGAAGGTATGTTTTTAACTATCACAGAAATCGGTATTGAACTTTGAGTCTATTCCTTAGTATCTGTCATGAGGCACGTATTATCTGCCTCTCTTGTGTCTCCCTGTGTGTTCTCCCCCTCCCGCACCTGCCTGAGTCCAGAGCGGGGCGGAGTTACTGGCTCCTCCCGCGCACACCTGCAGCGCATCAGCGCAATCACCTCCACCTGCTGCGGAGCTTAAGATGGACGAGCTTCAGACACTTGGTGCCAGACCGTCCGTGTGTCAACGTATATGCCTCAGTCTAGCTTTGTATTGGTGTTGCCTGTCCGCCTGTTACTTACCAGATTTCTGCTACCTTCCAGATTCCTGCTCTCACTCATCCCTGCTCCTGCCTCCGCGCTCCAGCCCCGGTACAGTCCACCTCTCTGCCTTCATCCCGTCTTGGTCTCCGGCTTGCTTCCCGTCTCCGGCCCTGTCTTCCCGTCTCTGGACTATCCTGCTGGGTCTTCCCTGGCCCTGCTCCTGGTCCCGTCGTGCCCCGGCCCTGGCTGTCTTTGTGCCCGCTCTGGACATCTCTGCCTGGCGTGCTCTGGTCTCACCCTGAACCTGTCCTCGTCTCGGTCCTGGTTTCCCGTCCCTGCTCGGCACCACTCCCACCTGGTTCGCCTCCCGCTCCCCGCGTGTTTGTTACATGTTTGGTTCTGCTGCTGTGGACAGTGGAGACTTGCCTCAAGATGGCGGATGCTGGCGCACACTGGCTGCCGCTCTGTCCATGATTCTGTGAGATTTGCTCTACCCGGACTGCATTCTTTCACCTCAAAAACATAGCCCGTCTCCGCCCATCACTCACCTTCTCTGCCGCTGAAACTCTCGTCCACGCATTCATTACATCCAGAATCGACTACTGCAATAGCATCCTCTATGGTACACCATCCAAAACCCTCAACAGACTACAGTACATTCAGAACTCCGCTGCCCGCCTCCTCACCCACACCCGCTCACATGAACACATCACTCCTGTCCTCCACAAGCTCCACTGGCTCTCCGTCCCTCAGCGCATCCACTTCAAAATCCTTCTTATCACATTCAAAGCTCTCCACAACCTGGCCCCTCCTTACCTCACAGACCTGCTCCACCACCACACTCCATCTCGCTCCCTCCGCTCCTCCAGCTCCAACCTCCTGTCCCTGCCCTGTAGGACCAAGCTCCGAACCTGGGGGGACAGAGCCTTCTCCATCGCTGCCCCCACCCTCTGGAACTCACTACCTAAACCCCTCCGTGACTGCTCTGACCTCCCCACCTTCAAGAAAGAACTCAAAACTCACCTGTTCAAAATCGCTTTTAATGCTTGATTTTATGTTGTAAATTTTTGTGATATTTTATCATTGTATCCACTGTGAAGCGACTTTGAGTGTCCTGAAAAGCGCTATATAAATAAAAAAATTTATTATTAACTATTAAGACTGAACCTTTCACTAACTGTAAATAAAACACTGTAAACCTGTCCCGAGTCCTGCACGTCTTTGGTCCGCTACACCCACCATTATGACAGTATCGAAATTTAGTTTTTAAGAATACTAGTTTGTACCATCAAAACATCTACAAAAAAAATTACCTTTTTGCTGTATTGCTTTCAGATGAACTAGAAAACAAGGCTGGAATGTCCTTGTGAGGAAAGATGAGAGGTAATTAACACTGGTGCAATGCCAGACAAATACCTCCCAGGCTGTGATAACCACTGTCACTGAGGATCCACCAAATGAGCCTAAAATGTTCCTGGAGTGCAAGGCTCAGGTTGGCCGGTTAGTCCCTGTGAAAATGTGCCCCAACACAAACACATTCATGACTGATATTTGTGAGAACTACAGTCTGGAGTGAAAGAGTGGAGTGCTTTTCTATTCTCATAGCTATAATGTTTGAAGTGGGGGACTAGATTAGCGACTTGCAGAGTGGAATCTTACCTCAGATACATGAAAGTCAGGGGCTTGGCTGTCCCTGTCAAACCTAATCGCACCACCTTACGCTGAGATCACGGCCAACATGTGTAACCTTGATACAAAATACAACCAATAAAACATTGAATAAAAAATGGATTCCCAACAAGTGAAGTATGGGGTTTTGAAATTATATTATATGCTGCCTCTTGGTATCTCCACTAATTTCTCTTTTTCCCCAAAGGAAAGCTAAGAAGATGCTCAAAGATGAAAAGATAAAAGAAAGATTATAACAAAGATGCTATGTAGCTTTTTTGGTGGAGGTGTCATCAACTGCTTGTCTCCATGGAGATGCATTAAACTTTTTTCACTTTTTTCATTGATTCGCTTATAAGTGTTTTTATTGCTCAAGAACACAAGAAAAACATGCATTCTTACTGTGAGCGGGCTTGTCTGTCCACAGATTTGACCTGTAGCTCGACCTGGTGGCTTGTTTCTATGGAGATATGTTTAATGCCATACTATGGAACAATCCATTGTTGCAATATTGCAGATGCTCTCCCCCACCTATAACTCTATCCTCAGACCCAGAACAATGAGAACAATAGCAGGGTCGTTAGGGGCTGGTAGGTTAGTCTCAGCTGAAACTGGAGACAATAGCTGTTTACAGTTTCAGTGTGGTTAGCCCCTCCCCTCAGATAGATTTAAAGGCAGTGGCCACCAGCATTCTGAATTCTGACCAGAACTGAAGAAGCAGCTTGGATGAGCAGCGAAACATCTTCACTCCTACAAGATTGATCCAGTTGACAGATTTAAATTTGCTGTTTGCTATAATCAACATGGAGACATGCAAGTAGAGGACCCTCCACTAGCTTAAGAAAGCATCACCAGTGAAGACAGTGGGTTTGTTGTTGTAGCAGTTATTATTTGAGGCCGGACACCTTGTCGAGTTTGACCAGATTTGGGGTGCCAGTAATGTGGAACAATCTGTGCAGCTATAACAAAGACATGTGACTATATGTGAGACTAGCTTGACATTACACAGAATATCCTCACATCACATATCTAGTTCTCACATGTAGTAAAATTATTCATCTGAAAGTCAATTAAGTAATATTAGAATATAATTAAAATGTAAATAAAATATAAGAAAAAAATGTAAACTACACTGAAAAGGTTAATAAATCAGTACTTCCTTTCCAGAACATCTTGACTTGGCATTCTATTGGATTTCCCTTTAACTAATCCTCCCACAGTCCTCAACATATAAGGTTGGAGAAGGTATTTTGATTTTGTCAACAGTTCAAATGTTTTGGCTTTTGCCCAATTAACATTAACTAGATTAATTTATCCCTATTTTCTTAAATGTCTTCAGGTCTTGGCAATAGTATAGTAGCAGCATTTCATAGTCCATTTTAGAGAAGCAGTTGTAGTTGCACTGCCAAAAAAAAATGTTCATGATTGATTAATTCAGAAAAAAACTTGATTTGCATACATTAGATTAGAGTTTACTAGTTCAAATGTGCATTATATATATATATATATATCTCCTGGGATACACTGTCAGAAGTGAGGCTGTGGGTGAAGTATCTTGCCTAAGGACAAGGACGGATATTGTATTGGTTGAAGTAAAACTAAACAGCAACAACTGAATTCAGATTTTTCTTGTTACATCATCAACATCCTCACAATTTTTCACAATTTCATCTTTCAGGTTGACTCTGCAGACTGGCTGAAGGTCATCCATGCTGAGCCATCATTATGTATGTAGGTTATGTATATGCATGTGACCACTGCCTATGTGTGTGTGTGGGTGTGTGTGTGCTGCTATCTCCACTGTGCAGCTCTGCTCTCTGGGCTCCGGATGAGTTGCCAGACACGCACCGCCACCGTCCCAGATGCCACCAGCAGAGAGCGGCCCTTCTGGCTCCTCTGGGTGTGCTATAACATAGAGCGTGCGTATGTGCTTGTGTTTATTAATGAACTTGTGTGTTTAGTACTGCAGCCCACCACTGAAGGCCTGATTGAAACAGCCCAGTCTCCCGCTGTCACTGGGATGCCTCTGTAAACAGGCTTATTGAGGCGCAGTTTAGTCCTGATAAAAAGGACAAACGTACGTCATGCTTGTTGACTAATGTGTTTACAATTGGCACACTGTTGCTTGGCTTGAGTCTGTTTTACATGTTGGAAGTGCAACCACAAGTGATTCAAACTAAATAAAATAAACAATGAAGGGAAGGTTATAAGATGTGAATACTTTTTGGTGTAGAGTTTGTTATAGTGTGATTCCATTATGCTATACATCTTTGGACTGTATTGTGTTAGAATAACTTTGCTATTGTTATAGTGCTGGTCGATATAATAAAAACATGTATACATTGTTGTTCACAATTTTTGCTTAATTGTATTCTGTTTTGTTAAAAACAAATTAAATAGCTTTTAATTAACTTAAAATACACACTTAAAATCAATGCCTTTTTTTCCTCCAGAGTCTGGCCGTTTATCCAAACCATGTTCTTGAACTGACAGAGATTTGGTTGTGAATTTCTTAATAAAAAGACCCAAGATGAACATTGATTGAAATTTGAATAATTGCTCAGCCCTATATTGTCAAATCATATTGCTAATGGAGATTACAAAATGTCCCCTCTAACAAGGTTTCCCTGTGTAGCTATGCACACATAAGTAGGGACCGGCTAGGTTTTAGACTAGCCTTGTTGTTTGATTTGCACACAATTTACGCAATACACATTCCATTAATATCCATAGCTGACATATGCATAAGTGTAATTTAAAGCAAAACTCCAACTCCATTACAGATGTGTGCCCCTTACTGACCGACTGTAGCTATTATATGCACATTGGTGTCCACCACAGTTACACAGCAGAGCCTTGGGTTATCATCATTATCTTTTCACACATTTGTACATATATGTATATTAATAGTGTAGAAACCCAACAGAAGCTCATTGCAATTATGAACACATGCATTTGTTTAGGTGGGGCCTATCCAAACAATGCAGAGAATCCACACACACTTGGGTTCATAAGCATTCACTGTCAGAGCACCTGTCTCTAAAGATGCTCATTAGAACAACAATTAGTACAAGCAAGCAGTTATGCGGGGTTACTGGGGTGATCACGTCCAAGCTGCCCCTATGACAAGCACTCTAAAAGAAGCCATTACAGAAGTCTAAGGGTTAAGGACTGATGGAAAACAGCTATACTATTATGCTAACTTATTGAGATTCCTGAATGGAGACCATTTAAGATAAGAAAATCTGTTTTAGTTTACAAGATTTAGAATTACCACCACCTTAACGTGGTGGAGGGGTTTGAGCACCCGAATGATCCTGGGAGCTATGTTGTCGGGGGCTTCATGCCCCTGTTAGGGTCACCCATGGCAAACAGGTCCTGGGAGACGGGTCTGACTAAGAGCGGTTCAGAAGCCCCCCATGAAGAGACAAACAACAAGACAAGCTACGTCACCCGGACTGGCATTACCGGGGCCCCACCCTGGAGCCAGGCCTGAGGTGGGTGCGTGGCAGCGAGCGCCTGGTGGCCGGGCCTTTCCCCACGGGGCCCGGCCGGGCCCAGCCCGAAGGAACGACGTGGGGCCGTCCTCCCGTGGACTCACTACCTGCGAGAGGAGCCATGAGGGGCGGGTGCGGAGAGATCTGGGCGGCAGTCGAAGGCGGGGACCTCGACGACCGGATCTCCGGACATGGAGACTAGCTCTGGGGACATGGAATGTCACCTCGCTGGGGGGGGAAGGAGCATGAGCTTGTGCGGGAGGTTGAGCGTTACCGGCTAGATATAGTCGGCCTCACCTCCACGCACAGCTTGGGCTCTGGAACCCAACTTCTTGAGAGGGGTTGGACTCTCCATTTCTCTGGCGTTGCCCGCAGAGAGCGGCGGCGAGCTGGTGTGGGCTTGCTCATTGCCCCACAGCTCAGTCGCTACATGTTAGGGTTCACTCCGGTGAACGAGAGGGTCGCGTCCCTGCGCCTTCGGGTCGGGGACAGGTCTCTCACTGTTGTGTCGGCCTACGGGCCAAGCAGCAGTGCGGAGTACCCGGCCTTCTTGGAGTCCCTGGGAGGGGTACTAGACAGTGCACCAACCGGGGACTCCGTTGTTCTCCTGGGGGACCCCGAGTGGTGTTTTGTTGTTGGACTTCTGTGCTAGTCACAGTTTGTCCATAACAAACACCATGTTCGAGCACAAGGGTGTCTATCGGTGCACATGGCACCAGGACACTCTAGGTCGGAGGTCGAAAATCGACTTTGTTGTCGTGTCATCTGACCTCCGACCGCGTGTCTTGGACACTCGGGTGAAGAGAGGGGCTGAGCTGTCAACTGATCACCACCTGGTGGTGAGTTGGATCCGCTGGCGGAGGAGGAAGCCGGACAGACCTGGTAGGCCCAAGTGCATTGTGAGGGTCTGCTGGGAATGTCTGGCGGAGCCCTCTGTCAGGGGGATCTTCAACTCCCACCTCCGGGAGAGCTTCTCCCTGATCCTGGGGGAGGTTGGAGACATGGACTCCGAGTGGGCCATGTTCTCCACCTCTATTGTCGATGCGGCTCCTCGTAGCTGTGGTCGTAAGGTCTGTGGTGCTTGTCGCGGCGGCAATCCCCGAACCCGGATGCCGTCAAGTTGAAGAAGGAGTCCTATCTAGCCTTGGCTCCTGAGACTCCTGATGAGTACCGGCAGGCCAAGCGTGCCGCGGCTCGGGCAGTCACAGAGGCAAAAACTCGGGGTTGGGAGGAGTTCGGGGAGGCCATGGAGGAGGACTATCGGACGGCCTCAAAGAGATTCC
This sequence comes from Periophthalmus magnuspinnatus, assembly GCF_009829125.3. Taxonomy (NCBI): domain Eukaryota; kingdom Metazoa; phylum Chordata; class Actinopteri; order Gobiiformes; family Gobiidae; genus Periophthalmus; species Periophthalmus magnuspinnatus. The sequence continues at coordinate 642,034 of NC_047140.1, read as the reverse complement.
GGCAAACCGTCCGACGCCTCAGGAGGGGGAAGCAGTGCTTCACCAACACTGTTTACAGTGCGGGTGGAGAGCTGCTGACCTCGACTGGGGATGTTGTCGGGCGGTGGAAGGAATACTTTGAGGATCTCCTCAATCCCACTGTCACGTCTTCCGAGGAGGAAGCAGAAACTGGGGACCCAGAGGCGGACTCGTCCATCACCCTGGCTGAAGTCACTGAGGTGGTTGGCAAGCAGACCGGGGTGGTGCTCCCTCTGTATGAGAAGGGGGACCGGAGGGTGTGTTCCAATTACAGGGGAATCACACTCCTCAGCCTTCCCGGTAAGGTCTATTCCAGGGTACTGGAGAGGAGAATCCGGCCGATAGTCGAACCTCGGATTCAGGAGGAGCAGTGTGGTTTTCGTCCTGGTCGTGGAACACTGGACCAGCTCTATACTCTCCATCGGGTCCTCGAGGGCTCATGGGAGTATGCCCAACCAGCCCACATGTGTTTTGTAGATCTGGAGAAGGCATTCGACCGTGTCCCTTGTGGTGTCCTTTGGGGGGTGCTCTGGGAGTATGGGGTCCGGGGCTCTTTACTAAGGGCTGTCCGGTCCCTGTATGACCGGAGCAGGAGCTGTGTTCGCATTGCCGGCAGTAAGTCAGACCTCTTCCCGGTGCATGTTGGACTCCGCCAGGGCTGCCCTTTGTCACCGGTTCTGTTCATTATATTTATGGACAGAATTTCTAGGCGCAGCCAGGGGTCGGAGGGGGTCTGGTTTGGGAACCACAGGATTTCATCTCTGCTGTTTGCAGATGATGTTGCCCTGATGGCTTCTTCGAGCCAGGACCTGCAACAGGCACTGGGGCGGTTTGCAGCCGAGTGTGAAGCGGCTGGGATGAGAATCAGTTCCTCCAAATCTGAGGCCATGGTTCTTGACTGGAAAAAGGTGGTTTGCTCTCTCCGGGTGGGTGGTGAGTCTATGCCCCAAGTGGAGGAGTTCAAGTATCTCGGGGTCTTGTTCACGAGTGAGGGAAAGATGGAGTGTGAGATTGACAGCGGATCGGTGCAGCGTCTGCAGTGATGCGGTCGCTGTATCGGTCCGTTGTGGTGAAGAAGGAGCTGAGCCCAAAGGCGAAGCTCTCGATTTACCGGTCAATCTACATTCCTACCCTCACCTATGGTCATGAGCTCTGGTTAATGACCGAAAGGACAAGGTCGCGGATACAAGCGGCTGAAATGGGCTTCCTCCGCAGAATGGCCGGGTGCACCCTTAGGGATAGGGTGAGGAGCTCGGTCACACGGGAGGAGCTCGGAGTAGAGCCGCTTCTCCTACACGTTGAGAGGAACCAGTTGAGGTGGCTCGGGCATCTGTTCAGGATGCCTCCTGGGAGGTGTTCTGGGCATGTCCCACCAGGAGGAGGCCCCGGGGAAGACCCAGGACACGCTGGAGGGACTATGTCTCTCGGCTGGCCTGGGAACGCCTTGGGGTCCCACCGGAGGAGCTGGAGGACGTGTCCAGGGTGAGGGAAGTCTGGGAGTCCCTGCTTAGACTGCTGCCCCCGCGACCCGGCCCCGGATAAGCGGAAGAAAATGGATGGATGGATGGATGGACAATTACAAGTTTACAATACAAAGTTTCACGATTACCATTAGTACTTATCTCACTACATGCAAAATGTTTAAATAGATGAAGTGCCACAAGCTAGTGTTGTCACGATATACACATTTCAAACTCAATTTTGATACTCCATACAAATTCTGATACCACAATGATAATAAAAACATTCTTTAGACAATAATTAAATGATAGTATGTTCTTTTATATTACTTTTGGTGGTACGTATAATCCTGCAGTTGTCCAGGTATTCTAAATAGTGGTCCATGGGTGTGTACTAGTCTATGTGGTCTTATATGTGTTCTGATCATAGACTCTATATATAAAATACTTTTGACAAGCCTGCTGCAAGCTAAATTAATCCAACTGAAGAACATATGACAGGTAATCCACATAAAAAATAATTGGTAATTTTCAGATTCTACAAAGTGATGTCATACTTCCAGATGGGGGACAAGAGCCAGATTTCCCTAACATTACATTTACCATGAAATATCTCTATTAAATATTATTGTCCAATTGAATATTATAATGTCATCTGAAACCCAGCAATAGGACAAAAATGTATGTAACTATTAACTATATATCTACTAATCAGATAAAAATACTTTAAAATACTGAAGCAAAAAGAGGGAACATATGAGTCTCTTCATCATTTCAAGCGTCAATATGAGCCTGGGCCTTTAAAGATCATACAACTGTGAAATTGTCAATGCAACATAAAAATATGAACTACATAAAAATCCCCAATACCATCTCATCTGTTGACGTTGTAAAGTTGGGCCGTCAAAGCAAATGAAGTGAAAATTATGTGTTTTTTCTCTTCAGAACGCGAATGAAAATATGATGAAACTTTGAACTTATGAAAAAAGGGTACTTCCTGGGAGATGCGTAGATGTGTATGTGAAACTGACAAGCTGAAAAAAGACTTTTTAAAAGAGCTGCCTGGGGCTTGTTCTATGCTACAAAGACTATTCTCACATCAAACAGGAAGGGGTTAGGTCTTCATCATTTGGAGGGATCGTGCACCCAGCTCTCCTGCAAAAGATAATAAAGCATGTTTGTGCAGACGTTTCAGCCATCTCGCAGACATAAAACAACTGTTTACACATGTACAGACAGCACACAGAGTACTGCTTTTATAATGAGCTGTGTAGAGTGTAGTGTACAGTGAACAGCCAACAAGGCAGAGTGGCATTCCTGACACTGTTTCTGATATACAGGAATAGATGGTTGCTTGGCCTGAATCAGTTATACATGTTGGAAGAGGTTCAGCTGCAATTGAAATAAATTGAAATAAAATAAACTGAAAAAGACAAGTTATTTGGCTTTGCTATGCTATATATACAACCTCTGACTGTATTGCCTTAGAATATGTACTATTGTTAAACCGTAGGGCTAGAGGATTTTACAAGGTGCCCGCTCCAACATTGTATGTGCAGGCTTGTTCATATGGACCATCGGGCTAGCTTTTAGATGAGTCTGAAACAGTTTGACATGAAATCGCATATAAACTATGCACATTCAGTTAATGTATATCTACATCTCACACAGGTCTAATTTGAAACTAAACTCTATGCCCCTCCGTGCGTACAACACACTGATTTGTCAGTGGTCTGTGAATATTGCTTCAGTATCCTTGTTAGAGGTTTGATGAAATATCAAAACACTGTATTTTGATACTTTATTTAGCCATGAAGTATCAATATCGTGGAATTTTCTTTAATCAATATAATTCCATAAATATTTTTTTATGTTTCCCAACACTAAATTATAGCAGCACAATTGTGTTGCTTACTTGAAGTAAGAACAGTTGTTTATAGTAACGGTGAAGTATTCACTGTTTTGATTATTAAAAAAGAGTATGGCTTGTTTAAAAACATTATATTATCAGAGACTAGGAGTACCTGTTAATCACAGTATCACCATAACATTGGCAATATTAACAAAAATGTATATTGTTTTTTCTGGATTATAAAACGTGCTTGTAATAGTTGTGATTGTGGTATGTTCTTAAAGTTATGCTTGTGCCACTATTCTCTTTGAAATTATATTACCATAATGATGATGTGTTTCCAAGCAAACATTTTACTTAAAATATATTCCATTGGCGTGATATGTGGTATTTGCTCATTCTCTTTTCCACGCTCGGGTCCTCTACCAGAGGCCTGGGAGCTTGAGAGTTTTGCGCAGTATCTTTGCTGTTTCTAGTACTTTTCTGGACTGAGATGTCTGATGTTTTTCCTGGGATCTGCTGTAACCACTCCTTTAGTTTGGGGGTCACTGCCCCAAGTGCTCCAACGACCACGGGCACCACTGATACTTTCACCTTCCAGGCCTTCTCCAGCTCTTCTTTGAGCCCCTGGCATTTCTCTAGTTTCTCATGTTCTTTTTTCCTGATGTTCCCATCACTTAGTACTGCGATGTCCTCCACAACAGTTTTGCTCTGTTGTTTATCCGCCACCACAATGTCAGGTTGGTTCGCCATCACCATTCTGTTAGTCTGTATCTGGAAGTCCCACAGGATCTTGGCTCGATCATTCTCCACTATGTTTGGAGGTGTTTCTCACCTTGAGCTTGGGGTTTCCAGTCCATACTCTGCACAGATGTTTCTGTACACTATGCCCGCCACTTGGTTATGCCGATCCATGTATGCTTTCCTTGCCAGCATCTTACACCCTGCAGTTATGTGCTGGATTGTCTCAGGGGTCTCTTCGCACAACCTACACCTTGGGTCTTGTCTGGTGTGGTCGATCCGGGCCTCTATCACTCTGGTGCCTTTGTGCTGTCCTTCACTCCAGCTTTCTCAAGACATTGGTAGGATTTCTTGCTATCAGCCATTTCAGTTATGTTCCAGTGGTACATCCCATGCAGGGGCTTGTCCTTCCATGATGTTCCCTCCAGCACCTCTTCCTCTGCACTCCACTGTCTGAGACATTCGCTGAGCACGTCATCTGTTGGGGCTTTGTCCTCGATGTACTAATGGATCTTGGATGTTTCATCCTGGACTGTGGCTCTCACACTCACTAGTCCTCGGCCTTCTTCCTTACGGCTCGCGTACAGTCTCAGGGTGCTGGATTTGGGATGGAACTCACCATGTATGGTCAGGAGCTTTCCGGTCTTAACATCTGTGGTCTGTATCTCCTCCTTTGACCAGCTTATGATTCCTGCATGGTATCTGATTACTGGAAGGGACATAGCTTGTTTATTGCCTGGTTCTTGTTCTTGCCATTGAGCAAGAACAAGCATTGGTATCTATAGCCAGTGTTGTTGATGATTTGGCTGAGGGGATTCAGACCTATGCAGAACAGCAGTGGAGACAGTTCGCCTCCTTGGTATATTCCACATTTGATGGTCACTTGTGCAAGTGGCTTGCCATTGCCTTAAGAGTGGTTTTCCACAACCTCATCGAGTTTGCAATGAAGGGTCTTAGAGTCCTGTTGATGTTGTACAGCTCCAGGCATTCAGTGATCCATGTGTGTGGCATTGAGTCGTAGGCTTTCTTGTAATCTATCCAGGCAGTGTACAGGTTGGTCTTACAGGTTCGGCATCCATGTGCCCACTTATCTTAGCCATGATGATGCCTGACATGAGCTTCCATGTTGTGGAGAGACGGGTTATTGGCTGATAGTTGGATGGCATAGTACCCTTTGAGGGATCCTTCTGGATCAGGATCGTACGCCCTTTGGTTAGCCATTCAGGGTGAATCACATCCATTAGCAGCTGGTTCATTTGTTCTTCCAGGTGTTCATGGAGAGCAGTGAGCTTCTTTAGCCAGTAGGATCATGTCAGGGCCTGGTGCGGTCCAGTTTTTCATACTTGAGAATCTTTCCTGGATGTCTGCCATTGTGATGGTAACTGGATTCTGGAACTGGTTCCTGTGGTCTTCTCTCAGAGCCATAAGCCACTGTGCATTGGTTATGTGATGCATCCTTCGCCCATATACCTTAACAGCCTTGGTGGATCTGCTTTGGTGTTATTACCCTGCCACTGAGCATACACTTTTGCCTGTTGTGTTGAGAACAGGCGGTTTATTTATCTGGCTTCATTATCTCGTGTTTACCTCTTTAGATGGCTGGCCAAGGCTCAGAGCCTTTGTTTGGCAGTTTCCAGTGATTCAGGGATGGGCATGTGGCTGTACCTCTTGGGTACTTGTTTTTTTCATCGCACCTCTCTGGACCTCTGACAGTTGGCTCACTTCTCTCCGTACTGCCTTGATTTTAGTCTCTAACCGTCGTTTCCATGGTGGGTATTGTTGCTCTTATAGCCAAGCATCTCTAGGATCACTGCTGCTGAAGTGTATATCAGCTCATTGGTCTCTGTGATGGTTAAGGTAGGAATCACTCTCAATGCTGCATTCACATCTTCTAGGAGAGTTTCAGATGTTACTTCACTTAGTCTATGCAGGTGGCTTCGGGGTTGCCTTGTATTCATTCGGGCCATGATCTTATCTTTCAGGTCAGTCACTGACTCGCTCAGTGTGATACTTATTGGGGCTTCGTACCCAATCTCCGGTTGGGGATTTAATGTTAACTCCCCTCTGACCTGGTCTCCTGGCTCCCCCTTGCCGTAGCATATTTTGTGTTGTACCTCATCAATCTCAAGTTGTGATTGCAGTTGCCATTTGCAAATGGTCGAACACTGAGCTACTGGTTGCTAGGACTGTGGGTTTCAAAGTAACAATTTTTCCAATATCCTGTTCATGTAACCCCCCTGACTCGGGTCGCTGGAGTGGTAGCATACCAACAGAGCCTTGTTCTCGCATCTCGCCCATCTCTGTCTTGTTCCAGTAGGCTATTTCTCATCAAGGTGCTCTCGTTCCCCATCACCTGACGCAGACCTTGCTTGGGCAGACAACACATGAGCCGGCATCTCGTAAGTTTCATTCGCTCTTATTATATGATTGACAGTAGCTTGAAGGGTCTTGCCCAATTACCCACACTGGTTGTTGGTAATTGCTCATTGCGCCCTTGGGGGGAAGTTAGTTGAGCTAACCAGGAAGAGAGCCACTGTCTGTGTGAATGGTCATGTATGTTATGTCAGCTTTCATACAGGAATGTGTGTTTGTGTCGTAACCAGTGAGGCGTAGGGACCAAAGGTGCGAGACTCACGAAGTTTAACAATGTCTTTATTCACACAAAGTGTTCACAGAAGTAATAGTTCATAAATCCACAAGGCCAGGGAACAAGGGTGCTGCATAGCATAGAGTCAATGGTACATAGTCCATAGTCCAGAGTAGCTGGGGAGCGTGGGTGCGGGTCCGCGAGCGTGGAGAAACACAAGTGCACGACAAAACAGGGGGAACGCAAGACCACACCAGGGCAGAGGTGCAGAGGCTGGAGAGATCCGGAGCTGGTTCTCGGGCGGATATCTGGAGCAGAGTAAAAAGTTCCAATGAGACAAAAGGGAGTACAAATATCAAAAAGTGTTAAGCCATGAGCATATTCACGTGAAACACGCGGACGTTCCGGCGCCGAGTAACTGGTCCTGACTCCTCTTATCCACGGCAGGTGGTGTTGATTGCGTTGATGGGAAGCAGGTGCGCGCAGGAGTCAGGACTCCGCTCAGCTCCGGAGACAGGCAGGTGAGGGTGGGGGAGACGAGAACACAGGGAGAGCAAAACAGGGATCATGACAGTACCCCCCCCTAAGGGACACCTCCTGGTGGCCCAAAAAGACAGATACGGTGGGAGGAGGGGGACCGGACGGAGAGGAACAATGTCACTGGTGGGACACAAGGCAGTCCCTGGACGGAAGATAGTGTCCAGCGGAGCAGCAAGGGTCCTGAGCAGAGGAGGGCGGGTCGAGCGTGGACAGGTCGGGAGTGGACGGCAAGTGGGAGGCCTTACCCCGGGCACACTCCTGGCACGTGGAGACGTAGGCCCTAGTGTCCTTCTCTGGGATACAGGGCTGCAACACCAGTCCTCCCAGAGCCACTGTTTGGCGCTTCCTCTTAGGCCGTACCGGACAGGTGGCCACAAAATGTCCTAGTCCACCACAATAGAGGCACGCCCCCGCTAGGCGGCGCCGCCATTGACGCTCCTCGGCCAACAGACATGTGCGACCCAGTTGCATGGGCTCCTCCGGGGGAAGGGTAGAAAGGCGCATCTTGGGCTGGACTGGCAGATGATGTCCCTCTCTCCGGCCCATCTGCAAACTGTCCTCTAACTGATGGGCCAGAGACAGGCAGGTGAGTGAGGGGGAGACGAGAACACAGGGAGAGCAAAACAGGGATCATAACAGTTTGTAGTACTATAAACCACTAGTGCAATCTCACTTTGTTAGATTTTGCTTTATATATATATATATATATATATATATATATATATATATATATATATATATATATATATATATATATATATATATATATATGTTAGTTTTTTTAGAAAGTGCAGTGTTCACAAGAGGTATATACTGGTTGCAGACATCAAAGGCCAGCAGAACTCATATCTTTAATTTAAGAAAGAGAATTCCTCCTCTGAGGCACAGACTCAGGAGAAAAAACTTGATAAAAAATATAAAAAAGCATTGTTTTTATAAAGAACTAGCAGTTGTGAAGACAAGCTCTGCTAGACATATCCAATTATCCATTTTTACCAAATGAAAAACGTACCTGCAGAAAGGACTGAAACAAATTCAACAAGTTGCGCCACCATATTAATAACCGAAATGTTCACTCGACCATTGATTCCTGCCTTAGTTTATGCATTCTTGTACTTATCAAAATTTCTCTGAGGACTGTGAAATATTTCTATTGATTCAACATAAACATTATGATGCTGCTTTACTCTTGGCAAGTGGCTGCCAGTTTAAAATATATCTTGGGTGGAGTTAGGAGCAAGACAGTGAAGGCTCATTAGTGGCAAATAAATCAAATATGTGCATATCTACAATGCATGTGCAGTATTGCACTTCAGACTACACGGCACACGCCACTACAGCTGTCACTGCACATGCAAGTCACAGTTCTTTAACCTCATCAAGTATACACTTTGAGGCATGTGCACCAATCAATAGGCTATTTAGGTCTATATGTCTGACTGTGTGCTTGTCCGACACAACACCAATCAGCAGGGCCTTATTTGAATTGACCCGGGTTACATAATGCTTTACAAGACCCACCGGATTGTAATTAAATCCAATTCAGAGAAGTGTTGGTAGTAGGCTATGGGGCTATTTTAAGTGTTTTATGTTAAGAGGGCTATAGTCTGAATAGGGAAATGGTTACAACATGTCTCCAACCAACACCAGCAAAACATGTTGAAATGATATGGAAAAGGTAGCAGAAAGTGGTGGACTTAGGGGGGAAAAAAACTGTCGAGACAAAAGGAGAACATGCAAACTCCACACATAAGGGAATTGGGAAAACTGCAGAAATTTTTTTTTTTTTTTTTTGTTTCTTTGTTTTTTCTTTTTTGTTTTTTTTTTATAGCCATGTCCAGCCACGTTCTACTTTGGGCCTCCTGTGGTGGTACTTGTTTCTCCATCCCTTTGATTCAAATTCTTCCCTCGCTCTGATATACTCATGGATATTGTTTTTTTTTTTTTATCATGGAGAGAAGTCTGTCTGCTTTCTTCTCCACGGTCTCCTCAAGCTGATGGATTTGAGAACACATCCTCCATACACTGAGGCACGCTCCTTCAGATGTCAAAAGTCTATAGCTCTCTGCTCCCCATGAATCATTTGAGCAAGTTTGGACAACTACCCAACCCTCCTATAGCGTGTCAAGATCTGTCATCTATTGTGGCGGTTCATTTTTGAGTGCTCTTCTTCAATGCATTGCAGCAATCTTAAATTATCACATATGGGTCATAGGTTCAGACGTTATTATATTCAAATCTGAGTGTTCTATTTTTACTTGTCTAAAATAGCTCTGTCTGCAAGCAGCTGACAGCGAACCCCATTTATAGATCATGTTAGTGTAAATAATGTAGAAAAGGTAACAGAAAGTAGAGGACCTAGAATAAAAACCTGTCTAGACAAATGTAAAACTCCACACAGAAACAGTGTCATATGGAAAATTTACCTGGGACTTCTGGTTTTAAGCAACACCATCTTTATTGGCACATGGTCCATCTCAGGCAGAACTGTCTGTTTATACCTCACCCTGGGTTAATAGTCTGGAGATTACTTTTGTGCATCTAACACTGAGGTAGTCTGTGCTCCCAGTGACTTCATAGTGTGAACACAAGTCCCTCTGCTGCTCCTGACACACACTAGCACATGTCATAATGATTATGCTAACATGTTTATGCAACGCTCTGTGCTCACACAGCCTATATATGTGCAGATGCCAAATCCAGCTGGTGGGCTACATTTGCTCTGTGTAACTGTCATATGGGCTCCCACAAAAGGCAACTATTAGAAAATAAGTCATTTTTAATGGCTTTATTATTATACTTTTTTAATCTTTATAGTATCATATAGCCATGCAAAGCACAGCCGCCTAAGTGTTCGCCTTTCCCCTTGAAGTTCATAGTGCTCCAAACACTCACTAACGTGTTTGCCAAGTCATGCCAGTCGTGTGTGCATACAAAAATATAATGCAAAAATGGAACGTAAGTCGACCAGGAACCCTCAACATAACACTGGAATGCACAAGTGCTTTCTGAAAATATAGTATCGCTTATTAAATTAAAAAAAGTGAACATTGGTTTCGCATCGGAATATTATTCAATCCCCCCATACAGAAAACTCACAAAAATTTGCTCAGCATTTAAAATTGTGCCTCTCTAATTTCTAGCTCTTTCCAATTTCTGGGGGAAAAAAAGGCATGTCAGTACCCAAACACAAAAAAATGCATTACATGTATCCCAGTCAAAAACCTCAATGACACCTGTGCCATATGGTTTTACATCGTAGCTGCAGCAATGACAGAAATAGCACAGTCTGTAAACAACAGGTGTATTAGTTTCTGTAGCTTAGTTGTAGTTTACTCCTCCCTTCAGGCAGATATAAGGCAGTGTCCACCAGTAATCTGACCATAGCTTGGATGAGCAGCAAAATGACTTCAATCAAAAAAACATTTGGCAAGGGAAAGTCCTTCAGTGAATAAGACCACAAACACAACCACATAAGACCACATACAGCTCCAGTGACATCAGAACAGTCTGAGGTGTTGGAAAGTGACTTCAAATAGCTAAAATCAGGAAAACAATGTGTAATGTCTGGTCCAATTCCATCTCCCAGTTTCAGTGACATGAAGTGTAGTCGGATCCACCAGCTTCACGCCTGGATGAAGGAATTTCTTTTCTAGATTATTATTTATTTATTTTTATTTTTTTGAGGATTCTGGAAGAGAAATAATCTATTTGCCCACTATAGCATTCATTTAAATAAAGGGAAAACAATGTCTATCCAATGCTGGAGTCAGCACCTAATAGATCATCCTTATGATCTTGATTATGTTAAACATCTGGCAGATAACAGTCACATTTTCTCTAACAGGTACTTATATGGATTTCACTTACATGGATTTATTGCACTCCACTGTATTGATCCCCATATTTAATTCAACTTCCATTACATATTTGAATGTATTAATTCACGTGGTAGTTATAAAAGAATAATGGAAAACGGCACCTGTTTTGCCTATACATAAAGGTGAGACAACAAAAAATCTAAATCCGGCCAATATCTAAGTGACTTAGTCTTGCAAAAGTTTAATAAGAGTTAGTTGCAAATCAAGTTACAATTTATCTAAATCTAAAATCTTCAATCAGGTTTCAAAAAAGGCCATAGTCCTGTCACTCTGACCACACAAGTTTTAAAGGACATTTTCACAGCCCTTGTTTATAATAAGATTGCATAGCTGTTTGTTGATTTAACTAAAACTTTTGATTCAGTAGCCCATAAAATCCTCTTGAAGTACCTGTAACATATTGGATTTGACAATGCTACATGTAATTTGTTCCTAAATTAAATTTAACAGAAACAGAACCCAGCCAGTAGTAGCCGATGGATTTAAATAAAATGTTTTTCCTTTAAACATAGGACTTCCTCAAGGCTCAATTATGTTGTTACTTTTTGTTATATTAATTTCACTGGTTGCAGTTTACAGGAAAACATTTAAATGCAGGTGATGCTGTTTGATGTGATGTGCAAGCTACAGGTCTTTTATACACTAAATGGTACATTGGTTGAAAGAGTCACCACCTATAAATATCTTGGGTTTTGGCTTGACGAAAATGTTTCCTTTAAAATACATATCTCAGAATCACCTAATAGTTTAAAATCAAAATAATCATTTTAATATAGCAGCAAATATTGTATCCCATTGAATTACAGAAAAGAAATTGTTTAAACAACCTTTCTTTCTGTACTAGATTATGGAGATATAACAAACATGCAGACCTCAGCCTATACCCTGGGGAGGTGTTCATGTCCCATCGGGAGGAGGCCCCAGGGCAGACCCAGGGCACGCTGGAGGGACTGTCTCTCGGCTGGCCTGGGAACACATTGGGGTCATGTCAGAAGAGCTGGAGGACATGTCTGGGGTGGGGAAGTCTAGGAGTCCCTGTTTAGACTGCCCCGCGACCTGGCTCCAGATAAGTGGAAGAAAATGGATGGACCTCTGCCTATATTTAGGAAACCTCTAGATTCAGTCTTTCACTTAGCCCTTCGTTTCATAACAGCTGAATTTACACCTATCACTGTTCACTCTATAAAAAAACAGGTTGACCTCTCTATCTGTCAGAACAACACTTTGTGAAATGTGTTTATAAGGGACTACAATGATAGACTGCCTGAATATTTCACTTGTTTGTTGAACTTTGATACGGGAGTTTTTATTACGAGGTCTTATGTCTATATCTATAAACTGGCAGCACCAGAACTGAATTGTGAAGAAAAGCTTTTGGTTATTTTGTTTCACAAAACTGGATACATTGGTGGCACTGCAGCGCTTTAATAATGTGGAAATAATCATTTATACTCACAGCTGCTGGTGTTTTTAATATTTTAAATTGACCTATGTAGTTGTTTTGTTTGATTTTGTTTGTATAGTTCTGTATTTTAACGGGGCACTCGTGTAAAGGGGGTCTGGGTACTCACACAGGGCCCTCCCTGTATAAATAAATAAAATAAATTAAATGAATGAAAATGTTAGGCCATTGCCTAACATTTTCATTCATTCATTAGCATTCTAATATCACAAAATCCCACAGTTTTTAACACATGATACTTCCTTGGGCGTTTGTCAGTTTTGAAATTTGTCAAAATGCCCCATTTCTGTAGCAAAGAGAAAGAGAAGGCACAATAGCTCCTCATAATTGGCAGTCAATATAAAGTAAAGAGGGAAACTGATGGCTGCGGCAACGCCCCCTCCCTTGCGCGGCCCAATCATTGTCGTTTGCGTCTATATTTATATTAGTATTTTTTGCATGCACAGTGGTCAAAAATAACAATGGAATAACACGCACGGTACTGTAGGCAAATTACCTGTACAAAACTTGAATATGTATATCCACATAGTGCTACCACATGATAAAATAGAGCCTGGGGTCGAACATCAAATACTTTACAATAGATGCAAGACAAGATGCACAAAGCTACTGTAGAGATACACTGGCAAAAACAATCCAAAAAAATTTAACAAAAGAGACAGGTAACCACCATGTGATGGGTCTCTTCTGGTAAATAAATTTAACACTATAGAGAATGCAGCTATGCAGAATGCATCTAAGGTTAGTATTTAGTATTTTAAAATCTCCATTGGTTTAACATTAGGCCAACTGACAATTGAATGAGGTGTCATGACACAGCACCATTCTCAGTACTGACAATGAAGTCATACGGTTTACCATGGAGACTGTTACAGCCTGTTTATGCTAAAGACAAAAGTCTTACCCAAATTTAGCCCAGAGTCTAGTCTGACTTTAGCCCAGTTTGATTTTTGATGTGGTGTGTGCCCAGTTGTGAACACACCCTAAACAATGCAATAAACATATGAGACTCAGATTTAGGGTGCAATAAATGTGTTTGAGCTGAAAATTGAAAATATGATGGCCACAGTAGATGTATATTAGAGGAAATGACTGAGGTGCTTGCCTGTTGAGTGTGATAGGATTTGGATTACTAAGAGGCAGGGGCACACTTGAAATGTATGAAATGTATTCAATCAGTATTCATACATTTTGTGTAATTTTAACAAGTTGTTTTTTTTAAATGCAAGATACCTTTGATGGTTTCATAAAATCAATATTCCTGCTGGCAAGGGTTCTTTTCGCAGTTCATGAAATGGTGTGTTGTGGCTTTGCTTAAGCCATCTCCAGACACTCACACTGATACATACAGCACAGTGTTTTGACCTCCCGTGGTGGGAGATGGGGGTTTCTCCATCCCCTTTGGCTCACTGCTTTACTCTCTGATATACTCATGGATATTATTTTTTTGATCGTGGAGAGATGTTTAGGTCCATTTGCTTTCTTCTGCATGGTCTGCTCTGGCTGATGGATTTGGGAATACATCCTCTATGTATTGTGAGGCACGCTTCTTCAGATGTCAAAAGTCTGTAGCTCTCTGCTCCATGTGATCATTCAAGCAGGTTTGGACAACCAGCAGAGCTTCCTATAGCATGTCAAGGCTATCTGTGGTTTGGATTTTGAGTGCACTTTGTCAATAAATTTAAATAATTTTAAACCAACACATGTGAGGTTGTTATTGTAATAAAATTTGATTTTTTTTCATTCAAATGTAAGTATTCTATTTTAAAAGTCTAAAATAACTGCGACTGCTATTGTTTGACAGCCAACCTGACTATTTATAGATCACAGGCAGTTATCTTATAATAGACTTGCTTTTTTTTTTCAGTTTGGAAACTGAAAAAAGTTTAAATGTTTTCTGTATCTTTAGACAATGTCCTCTTTTTTACAGAATAGCATTGGAAACAAAAGTAAGGAAGAGTGGATTAACTTAAATATAAATATAAATTCTAAAGGAGTGAATATATTTTATAGTTTGACAAGGGTAAAAGTGGTATAATGGAAGTGGTATAATTGTAATAGGCAAGTAACATTAATACTTACAGTTTTTACAGTTTAATTCCATAGACTAAGGAGGGTGCAATGTATTATCCTCGAGTACTCAGATAGACACCCTAACCTGATACAAACACTGTCTGAGTTGAGTACACAACAGCATTACGAGTTGAGGCCAAGTCTCTTCTGTGATGGGAGTGAGAGGCCAGGACTTTGCAGTGTGCCAGGTACAGCACCACCGGGAGACCCATGACGCAGTGTTAAGAATGGCTCCTAGCATATGTAAGCTTTCATAGACCATTTTGCCAGTGATAACACCAGACCAAGCTCAGATGCCACAACGCTTAGAGGTACTTCAAGTAATCTAAATATCCAGGTGATATTTATTCATGTACTTAATAATATACTAATAACATACTAATGGAGAAATGATTTATTTGCTTAGGCATGATAGTTTTTTTTTGTTTGTTTGTTTGTTTGTAAAATTGAAAGAAAACAAACTTTGCTATCAACCAAGCCCATTTTTAAATTGTGACAGTGTGTTTGTGGAGTATCATAGTAATAGACTATGGTATGAATAGAACAGAAAGTAGAAAATAAAAAGTAAAAACATGTGATACATTGTTGGTAGAGGTGTGTTGCCTGTTCTCTTTCCACCAGAGTCAAAAACATACTGATATAACAACAAGCTGAATGCTTTTCTTACAATAGCATAGTCAAACAAATATATTGGCCAAAGGTTTCAAGAATCTGAACATTGAAATGACAAACTACACAGTTTGTTGCAATGTCCAAAGATGAGACATGCTCATGGCACCAGTTTGTGGTTGAAACCATTCTGTTTTTTGTGGTCTGGTACAACAACACATCCACAAAAAAGGAAGTGAAATAATCAATTATTGGTTGAAAAAGATAGTAATTATGAATGATTTGCTGATTGTCACAACGTGCTCTTCCTGCATAGGTAGAAGGAAACATGTTCTGTTGCAAAATTGCTTTAAAAATCTAAGCGTAATATCTTGGAAAAAGTTGAAGGAGGAATCGCTACTTAGTTGCATAGTCACTGTGTGTACTTGTCAGTCGCAAAAAAAAAACAAAGAGGATTCGGTTGTTTAGACTCGAAGCACACGTTTTCAGAGTTGTGCGCTATGAAGCAACAGCAGACAAGAGTGTAAACTATCATTGTCACACACACCTATGGGCCCTTCCTGTGCTCAAACATGTGAAGGACAGGGCTGCTGGACAAAGGTTGGCATGGTGATGGAAGAGGACGTTGCAAGTTCAACTTTTCACACTTTCATGGACATTCACCTTCTGTAGCAGACCTTGGCAAAGAGGGGATGTTTTTGCAGCTCTCATCTTTTAATCACTCATGGCCCTTTATGAATGGACAAATAAGCAACCAGTGTTCACACTTGTTAAATTTCAGCTGGTGCCAAGAATGAAATCACAGTGACACAAAGTTCTCAGTTTTACAGAAGAGTACTGTTTTTGGAAAGCATATTGAATTTATGATTTTCCTTTTAATTAGACTTGGATTGGTCTTGGTTTTGTCTTAAGTTTTCATTTTGACCCAGTTTGACTAGTAACTGAAGGCATGTGCATTTTTTGTTTTATTGTGTCAAAAAGCATCTTCAAATATTGCAATAATATCGTTATAAAAAAAAAGTATCTTCAAATATTGCAATAATATCGTTATCACAAAACCAAACATAGTTATCTCTTTTTTTCTTTCATGATATGTCGTGCATACCTAGTTTAAAAATATAAAAATTATCTACTCTTTTGTCATGTCTTTAAAGCCACTTCAAAATATACTCAGACAGCTTGGTGTTTCAATCCCAGCTACTGGCTATGCATACTGACATTATGTCCTTGAGCAAGATACTTCAACCACTTACATTTAATGAAAGAATGGTTATTTTGAGTGCTCAATAGAAGCAGGAGTTGAAGGGTGATAAACTTGATAACATTTACTTAAAATAAAAAGAAACACCTTCTCAGATGAGGTATGTGTCCTGCCTAAAGTTATCCTCTCTTAACAGCCACTGCTTGAGATTTAACAGTCTGTAGTGCCACAAAATTACAATATTTCTGACTTAGACTTTGTAGTCTCATTTAAGTCTTATTCAAACATGTCACTTGCATTTTAAATATACATAACTACTCTTTTACAAAGTCTCTGAAAGTGGAGCAGAATAATTGCAATTATCTGTGGAGTTTAGTGAAGTACAGGATGTTAAGTCAGTACCAATAGAAGAATCCTATCAGCTGAAGTTTCACAGTGATGCAGAGGTGTCTGCTACTCCTGGTCAGGCACATGGATCCATTGGGCCTTTGAAGTAGGTGCTCTAAAAAAAAACACTTTGTCTCATTGTATTTCCATTTCACTATTTCCATGTGTGTAGTTTGTGCATGCTTGGGCATACATTAGAAAGACATCATGCATTTGTGAGCATGGATATTAAAAATCTATTTAAAATATACATGCCCACATGAATACATTGACTGGCGTGTTCTCATTTATGCATGCAGGTGAATCTATATATGCATTTATGTATTGAATATAACAATTTGTACCAGTATCAGAGTGTGTGTGTGTGCGGGGGGGGGGGGGGGGGTGTATGGGTGGTCTCACAGGACAGAACAGAACAAAAAGAGCGTGCCGTGACATTGTGAACCCAGTCTTCGCACAGTGAAATTGCAGTAATTACCTCCCCTGGTGTTTTTCCAAGCAGATCTCTCCTACTGACTTATTACTTTTAGCTAGTTGCTCATTCATCATGGTTTATGCTCATATGCTGCAAATAGCACCAGTGGTTTTGCAGCAGTATCTAAACACCATAAGCTGTAACTGTGGGCATGTATCATCATTTTAAACTGCAATATAATAGCACAATAAAAAACCTTGTGACACATTCACAGGTGAGCATGTAAATATGAGTGGGAGAGGTTTAAATGGATTGCTTCAATACAATGAAAAAAAATAAATAAAATAAATAAAATTATATATATATATATATATATATATATATATATATATATATATATATATATATATATCCCATTTTTGATAACAATCATTTTTTACTATAATGAAATTCATGATGAACAGTCACTCAGGTGCTTTTAATGGTGCCCTTGGTTAGGGCTACTGGCCATGTTGTATCATATGGTTTTCATCAAAATTTAATGAAAAAAAATTGGGGATGAGCAGTATATTGGCGCTAATATCATTATTGGTGATGTGATTTTTGCATGTATCAGTGGCCGCAGTGTCTTGGTGCCTGTGTATCATTCCAATGTTGTTCTTCGCAGTGCATCAGATATACTTTTTTAAACAGATGAATTAGTTAAAATGTAAATAGATGAGCAATGAGGTGACGTAAGTACAACAGATTATGTTATATCACAGAAAAAGACTTTCGCAAATATACAAAAGGGAAAAGTTCATTTGTGAACCTCAATTTATGGGCTTTGGCAGACATTTTTTAAAAGATTGCAATTGCCTTATGTAGGTGCAGTAGATTTAGAGTAAATACTTTTTCCTAAAATAGTTTTCCAAGGTTTAAAGGTCAACAAGAAACTTGGTCAACATATATAGCCATCTATCACTTAAATAGTTAAACCTCACACAGTCAGACAGTAACATATAGATTTATTTTCTTCAGAGCCAGGCAGTAAACATGACTATCCTGGGATTCTGTATCTATATTCCACACATGGTAAAGCAGGTATATTTCTACTATGTTCCATTATAGAAAGCACTTGGCCACTTAACCCTGAATGTTTTTAAATATCTTCTCATCAATGTCAGACAATGCACTGCACTTCCTTACAGTCTTTTAAAAGCTATACATGCCACTTCCATTATATTTATACCCCATCAATCACGTTAATGCATAATTTAGTATTAGCAGACCCATTTGCCATACTCCTATGTGACATAAGAATAAAACTAAATTATTGCCTTATCAGAGAGCTATAATATTAGAAAAGGAGATTTGATGACTGACATATTTCATACAGTAATCACACTGAAAGGGCTTGTGATTTTCCTATCTGACATATGGGCAAGGATGAGTCAACTATCTGCTGGTCGTACAATGGTGAGACGCCTAACACATTTTTTTTTTTTTTGTCTCTGTCCTCCTCCCAAAGGGGCATCATTATGCCCATTCTGTGGCCTGTCTTTTCTCTCTGGGCTTCCTGGTAGCAAGCGCTCAGCAGCACAAAAGAAATGGGACAAGGAGAGAACTAAGTCTCTGGCCACCAGTATTTTTATTAGGAGGCTTGATAACACTGCATGGGCTTATTACTAACATCATCATCAGTCCTGGTCAGAAATAAGAGTTTCAAAAGCACGGGCACGCAAGAGGAAGAGAAAATAGAGAGGGGTGCCAAGGGACGGAAATGAAGGGGAAAAAACACTATATATATATATATATATATATATATATATATATATATATATATATATATATATATATATATATATATATATATATATATATATATATATATATATATATATATATATAAAGGTGCTCTATGTAACTTTTCTGGTAGAGAGTCTGCCACCTGCTTGTTCTAGTTGAGATATTAATGCGTTGCTTAGAATGGTATTAAACCGCTTGTCTCCTATTTCCATTGGCTGATGACACCGCTAGAGTTGTCAAAAAGCAAAATTGATAACCAGATACAAAGAATGAATATAGAAACTAGATCATTGAAGAAGTAGTCTCAAAACTGAAAAAAAAAAATAAATTGGAATTATAACAACTAGCTTTCTGAATAGCCATATATTTATATTTACATTTAGATTCAATTTTCTTAAAGGACACATAATAGGCTATTTTCTGATATAATGTTGTTTCCTCATCAAAAACATACCTGAAGTTTTGTTCTATTTCATCCTGGCAGTGCTGCAAGCACTGAATGATCACTCTTGCACATGCGCAGGTCAAGAATTAATAACAACAAATTCACCTATGACCTTCCGGTGACCCACATGAGGCTATATAGTCACGTGAAGCACAGTCCCTTTTTTCTTCACGTGCTTAGGTGTGTTAGTGTGTTGTCACTACTTGCGGATACTGCTTTGTACCACAATTGTTTTCCCCCTTTCTTTTGGTAGCAGCTTATTGCTCAGAGTCCTGTGATTGGAGTATATCACTGTCGGGGTAGCAAGTGCGACTCGCCCCTCAGGGGCTGCGTAAGCTGCACAGGGCTTGGCAGAGTGCCCTATCTGGAACGGGTGGTTCCCTGACGCCAGTGAGGAGTTTTCACAAGATAGTCTATGGTTAGTAGTTCCTGCATTTTTATGTTGGAAGCGACACCGGGTTCGGTGGAGGTGGTTTGTATTTGCTGCCGTTTTCAGTTCAGCTCGAGTTTTTTGTTGACTATTGCTGCATTCAGCTTAACTACCATTGTTATTTTAGAACCGCGTTCGCTTTTTTCGTGCCTTCATGAGCATGTTCTAAATTTACCAATACCTGCAGTGGTTACTGTTCACTTTGACTTTGGGAGAATAATGTATGTTAGTTGTAATCTACCACCAGTCACATTTTCAGCTTGACGCGGTATTTTTTTTTTATCCCAGTATTGGCGGATCAAGAGTGGGGTTTTCTGCTTGACCTTATCTACAGTTGGTTTTGATGAAGTCCATGTGATTCAGAGCTTGCATTACCCAGCTTCAGCTTGAAGATGGACATGATTTATGCCCCTTATGTTTAGGTGTGAACCACTTTAGGGAAGGTTTGACTAAGAATGTTTGCATAAATTGCAGTATTATGCCTAGATCCGTGTGTGCTGACTGCCTGGCCACGTTTGGAGGAGCTGGGACCTCGGCACCCTCTGATATAAACAACAATCAGTTTCCAGCAAGCAGGAAGGTGGTGCGAAAGCACTTTGCCGGTGGTGGCGCTTACCCTATTCCACGTAGGTGTAGCAAAGGGGATCGCTCTGCAGGTTTATCCTCGAAGGTGGATAGTCTTACTTCAATGCTCACTAGAATGAAAAACTCAACTGCCTCCTCTTTACGTGTGGCTTTTGCACATTTACAATTGGAGGCAGCAGCCTACAGTTTCTAGTGCGTTTTTTAGACGGCAGGGCTCTGTGTGTTCCTTTTTGTTTCCCCCCTCTTCGGAGTATATTTAGGGAACTACATGTCTGCTGGTCGGATTTCTAAGCCTACGTCTGATTGTTTGGTCTGGGGCATGTGCCTGCAATTGAACCAGCTGTGGCCTCCCTTATTGTAGCTGCAGATGAGGCTCTGAGACCCAGTGTCAGGTGCTCGCGACCTCAGTGGCGAGTTACTGACGAATTGCTGTGTAAGGCTTACGACTCATGGGTCATATTGGCAATTCCCTGTCCCATTTATCGTTGGGTTTAGCAACTTCACAAGAGGCTTCTAATGTCGACGCGGCTACGCAAGGCTTGGTCGACACGTATTTTCAAGCATTTGCTTTTATGTCAAGGGAGCTTGGCTGCCTGCTCTCTGTCCTGACCCAGGTGCATCAGCAGGTCTGGTTGGCACAATCTCCCTTGACAGAGCTGTTTAGGAGAACCTTGAGAGGATTGCTTGTGGTTCAGGGTGAACTTTTTGTAGAGGCAGCGCTGGAGGCTTTGCAATGGACAACCCAGGCCTCTCAGACTAGACCAGATCAGCTGGCAGACCTTCACCGATGAGCCCGTCCTCCAATTGCCCCTGGCCTTTCTACTACACACCAGCAGACCTATGCTGTGCCACCAAGCCCATTTGTGGTTCCTCAGCGGCCTGTTACGAGGTCGGGCCACTCTCAAAGTGATCAGCCCAGGACTTCACATGTGCCTTGGTCATCATAGTCTGGTCAACAGACCTTCAAGAGGCTGGGGGGCTGTAGGTGAAGTTCACAGGCCAGCGGTTGGTTGTTTCACTCTGGAACAGCCCCAGTACTGGCCTGCCAACACCCTAGACGTGTGGGTGTTGACCACCTCATTACAACAATACTGCCTACAATTCCGACGCCGGCCTTCTGTTTTCGGCCAGGTTCGTTTGACTGCCATCTCAGACCCGGCAAAGTCCAAGGCACTCAATCAAGAGATAGTACCCTTGCTGGAAAAGAGTGCAATTGTACATGTTGACTCTCGACAGGATCCGGAGGGGTTTTACTCTAGATTCTTTCTTGTCCCGAAGAAAACCAGCAACCTATGTCCAGTTTTAGACCTGTGAGGTCTCAATGTGTTTTTAAAGGTCATGCTGTTTCACATGCTACGCACCTCAGAGGAGTTTCAAGCACTTTTCTCAGGCGAATGGCTCACGACCATCAATTTGAAGGATGCTTATTTTCATGTACCTATCCCACACAATCATTGGAAATTGCAAATTGCTTTGCTTTTCAGGGGAGACATTTTCAGTTCAGGGTCCTTCCGTTTGGGCAGTCCCTACTCCCCAGAGGGGTGGCAGCGGCCTTGTGTCCCCTGCATGCGTGGGGGTTTGAAGATTCTACCTTACCTCGATGACTGGTTGATTTGTGCACCCAGCCACGACCACGCCATTCACGACACAGGGCTTGTACTTGATCATATGAACCGTTTGGGTCTGTGTGTGAATATGGACAAGAGCAATCTGGTCCTGACCCAGGACACTGTTTTTTGGGGGATGGCCATCACTATGGTTGCTTGCCCTTTGCCCACAAGGGTCAAAAACATCATGGGGATGCTGTGTGCATTCCCAGTGGGAGAGGAACTGCCACTCCTGTGATGTCCAGTAAACAGAGCATTTTGAGCTTTAGAGATGTAGACAGACTAATAATAAAGTGTTACTCAAACGTGAATGAAACAAAACACAACTTAAGGTATGCATTTATGGAGATAACAACATTCTAACATGGCGTAAAGCTCACAAGAGTGAGTATCAAGCCAGAAATTAGTGAAGAGAGATAAGAGTGATTGTAGCATAGTGTAGCATTATAGCATTCCAGATCCATCCAAGTAAATAGGACCTAGACATTTAATCCAGTCTGACTGATATTTATCTTATCAGTATGAAAAATAAACCAATTATGGATCAAAACTCTTTGAAAAAAGTGAGCGTCTATTAACAAGTCTAGAAATCACAGTAAGTCTTCAAGAATCTCACAAAATATCTACTATCGAATCTTTCAAATAGAGCCAAAAATTCCTAAATCCTGCACAGCGCTCTTTGCCTCACTATAACGGCTTGTTCATCACATGTGAGGGGGAAATATTTTAAGATTCCATTTGCTCTTTTTTGGGAGAATTCTAGCAGAAATAGACAAATATTTCACTAAGTCCATCCCATCATGTTAGAAAAAAATGCAATCTTTGTTGTTTTATTCATTTTGGAGAGCTCCAATCCACTCTTTGATTTATTTCTGTTTGATGTTTGTATAGTCTTGTACGGTCCAGGGGTTATAATTGGTACAGGGACCAACCACGGGCCCCATTCTCTTTTGGTTCGAAAGAGACGAACAGCTATTTGTTTTATATTGCAGTAGTGACTAGCAGGCTGGAACATCATCATTCTCACCACAAGCTTTGTCTGCCTGCACAAAGCAACAATGTTATGTTTTATAAGTGTTACAATCTTAGCATCATGAATGAATTAGTTTTACATGTTCTTTTTTTACTACCATACATTGTGAAGGTACACCACTTGAACCTGCACATTTTAAAAGATGGTGCAACTTTTTCCTGCGCTCACCTCCATGGAGATGATATTGCTTAGCCTAGAATGCTCTACAGTATGGCATCAAACTTGTCTATCTCCTCAGAGACAAGCAGGTGGCACCACCACTCCAAGTTGCATATCACATCTGTGGAGTGGCGACCTTGGTCACAATACAAATGCATGCAAGTAATTCTTGAAGTATGACTTAAATAAATGAAAGATAGATTTAATGCTATACTGAGGAACAGGCAAATAAATAGCAGCTCCTTGACAGTTCGGTGTATTACTCAATCACAGTCCCTAACCACCCTATTCACACATATTAGCACGTTCAGGTATCTATGTGCCTTTCCCCAGACTTACTACATCAAACTATTGTTCTATATATAAGGCAACAACAAGAGCATTTCTGTGTCAGCTTGTTGATAACTATGGGTCAGAGTTACTATATTGTCTTGTCTGGGATCCAGAATACACACTTCTTCAAGATGTGACTGGTCACCGGTGAATTTCCCCATTTTCAAATGAGTGAGTGACAGGTAGATTAGTCAATTAGGGACCAACCCTATTGGAAAAAATAAAGAAGAAAAACATCATAGGGGGCTGAAAAATATCATAGATTTCAGCAGAATCAATGAGCCCAGCTCTACACTCTGTTAATCTGAGGTGAGATAAATTCGATTTTATTTGTAAATGATATGTGACCGATGCTCCACAGAAAAAAACAAATCTGATTGCACAATGACTTTTTGCAGTTTTTTCAGGTAAAACTGACAAGTTAAAACAGTGACTGTGAATGAAATTATGCTTTTATGTTTTATCATTAATGAAATGTATGCTTACATTGTGTTACGGGACTAACCAGGTGTGATGGAAAACTACAAGTCTGTATAAACAAGTCGTGAAGTAATTAAACTAAGTTGAAAAGTTGAAGGGTCAACAGGTGTGTAACCTAAAAGAGCGGAAAGGCCGTGTGAATGTGGAGAGGGGACTGGGATGTTGTTCGACTGACAAATAAGGAAATTTCGGTAGCACTTTAAAATACGGTCCGGGACTTACCGGGTACTTATGGTGGTAGTTAGTAGATACTTGACTGGTAATTACGGTGGTACTTACAGTGGTAGTTACTGTGGTAGTTACTATGGTACTTCTGGTGGTACTTTGGCTGGTTATTATACTGATACGTAGCGGTACTTTGGCCTGTACTTATAGTGATACTTACTGATACATACTGTATAACTAATAGTGGTACTCTGTGGTACTTACAGTGGTACTTATAGTGGTACCAGAAGTGATACTTAGACTAATAACTACTGGTACTAGTATTGGTACTTACTGCAAAATGTCATATGAAGTGAATGGTATTAAAGAATATGGTGTTATTAGGCATATGAATCTTTGATTTCATTATAAGTTCATAGAAATACACAGCCAAAACATTTTAACACTTTATTATGACAAATTTCACATAAATATAACAATCAGACTGAAAACAAATTTCCAATAATGACAATAACAAATAAATTATACGTTTTAAATGAACATGACAGTGATACATACTGTAAAATATCAATACTTTAACTGGTATTTTAAAGCGAGACATGATGGTGCTGGCAATAGTAATTACTGGTACTTACTGTAGTTTATACTGGTAATTGCTGGTACTTTCCTTAGTAGTTACTGCTGTATGTACAGGTAATTACCGTAGTAGTTACCAGTGAGACCGAACTGTATTTTAAAGCGAGACATTATGGTAGTTACACTAGTAATTACTGGTACTTTCAATCAATCAATCAACATTTATTTGTAGAGCACTTTACAACACTCAAAGTGACCAAAGTGCTTCCCAGTAAAATCAAATTAAAACAAGTTAAAATCATAGTAAAACAGTAAAATAGGAGAATAAAATAGAATAAAATACATTAATACAACAAAATATAAATAATGATAATGTGTCACAACATTACTAGGTGTTGAAGGCCAGTCTGAATAAATATGTTTTGAGCCTGGATTTAAAAAGACCGAAGTCAGTAATGGTGCGCACATCAGGAGGTAGTTTGTTCCAAAGTTTGGGCCCAGCAACAGAGAAAGCCCGATCACCCCACTGTTTGTATTTAGTTTTTGGAACTTCCAAAAGGAGTTGATTCGATGACCTCAAGGCCCGGTTTGAATTTCGGACCACCAACAGTTCAGCCAGGTAGGGCGGGGCGAGGCCATTAAGAACTTTAAAAACAAAAAGTAAAATTTTAAAATCAACTCTAAAAGTAACAGGAAGCCAATGGAGTGAATAAAGGACTGGGGTGATGTGTTGGCGTCTGGATGTGTTGGTTAAAAATCGTGCTGCAGCATTTTGCACAAGTTGGAGGCGACTCAGGGACGACTGAGAGACACCAACATAAAGTGAATTACAATAATCTATTCTAGAGCTGATAAAAGCATGAATCGTTTTCTCAAGGTCATTGCGGTTTAAAAATGGCTTAACTTTTGTTAAAAGACGTAGCTGAAAAAAGCTTGCTCTGACCACGCTGTCAATTTGTTTGTCAAATTTAAAAGCGTTGTCAAGAATGACCCCGAGATTTTTAACAGTTGGTCTGAGCCTTGAGGTCAGTGAGCCAAGATTCAAGGGGGCAGAATCACCAAACAAAATATATTCTGTTTTTTCTTCATTTAAATGCAGAAAATTTTGTCCTAGCCACAGCTTGATATCTGCTATACATTTGAACAACGATTCAAGCGTACGATTCATGTTTCCTTGACATTATAGGTAAATATATTTGAATATCATCTGCGTAGCAGTGGAACGCAAGCTTGTACTTGGCTATAATTGACCCCAGGGGCAGCATATAGAGTGAAAACAGGACAGGCCCAAGAATGGAACCCTGGGGTACTCCACAAAACAGAGAAGCAGTGGAGGATGATAGTTCACCTATCTGTACTGAGAAGGTCCTATTGGTCAGGTATGAGGTGAACCACTCAAGTGCTGCACCGCGAATGCCAACATGGTGGTTTAGCCGGGACAGAAGGACTGAATGGTCCACTGTATCAAAAGCAGCTGTTAGATCTAGCAGCACTAATACAACAGGACATTTGGCATCAACAGAAAGGGCAATGTCATTGTGAACTTTCAGCAGTGCAGACTCCGTGCTGTGGCGTGACCTGAACCCGGACTGGAATTTCTCTAGAATAGAGTTTTCGTCTAAAAATGACTGCAATTGTATAAAAACAATTTTTTCAAGAATTTTTGAAATAAAAGACAAGTTAGAAACAGGTCTAAAATTAGATAAAACTGAAGAATCCAAATTAGGTTTTTTAAGAAGAGGCCTAACTATGGCATGTTTAAAAGCACTTGGGACACATCCTGAACTAAGACAAATGTTGACTAAAACCAAGAGGGAAGGCCCAACAGTGCTGAACACCTTCTTTAGCAACTTGGTTGGTACAAGGTCCAGCGGACAGTTTGTTGCGCTCATATGTTTAACTACATCAGTGAGAAATGAAAGTGAGACTGATTCAAAATGGTCAAACACAGCAGAATGAGTGGCAACAATAGGTAGGTCTAAGCTAATGCTGCAGCTAGTTAGCTGTCGAACAGACACCACTTTGTTAACAAAAAAGCAAAGAAAATCTTCACAAGTGGAAACTGAGGCGTCAGTCAAAGGAAAAGTGCCTGGATTCACTACAGAATCAATTGTACAGAACAGCACTCGGGGAGAATGACCATTACTAGATATAATATCAGACAGATATTGGGACTTAGCCTCTTTCACAGCTCTCTGATAATGAGCAAGATTGTCCCTCAGTATGTCCAGAGAAACATGTAAATTGTCCTTTTTCCACCGTCGTTCTGCCTGTCTGCAACGCTGCCTAAGAGCACGAGTAGTGTCATTTAACCAGGGATCGGTCCTTGGCTTGGTGGACCTGTGCTTAAAAGGAGCAATAGTGTCTAGGATCCCAGAACATGTTTTATAAAAAGATGAAAGGAGGGTGTCTGGGCATTCAGGTACAGCACATTCCTGGGTAAAAAACTGTGAGTCTATAAAAGCAGCAGTAAACTCCTCAGCTGTAGAGGACGTGATGATACGACGGCAGGAGGCTGGAGCAGGAGGCTTGCTGACTGGAGGTGGAGCCAGAAAATTGAAGTAGTACTTACTGTTGTTTGTACTGGTAAATACCGTATTAGTTATCAGTGAGACCGGCCTGTATTTTAAAGCGAGACATTATGGTAGTTACACTAGTAATTACTGGTACTTTTTGTAGTACGTACTACTATTTGTACTGGTAATTACCGTAGTAGTTAACAGTGAGACCGGACTGTATTTTAAAGTGAGACATTATGGTAGTTACACTTGTAATTACTCGAACTTTTTGTAGTATTTACTACTGTATGTACAAGTAATTACCATAGTAGTTACCAGTGAGACCGGGTTGTATTTTAAAGCGAGACATTATGGTAGTTACACTAGTAATTACTGGTACTTTTTGTAGTACTTACTACTTTTTGTATTGGTAAGTATTGTAGTAATTAACAGTGAGACCGGACTGTATTTTAAAGCAAGACATTATGGCAGTTACACTAGGAATTACTGGTACTTTCCATAGTACTTAATGCTGTATGTACTAGTAATTACCGTAGTAGTTACCAGTGAGACTGGACTGCATTTTAAAGCAAGACATTATGGTAGTTTCACTAGTAATTACTGGTACTTTACGTAGTTCTTACTACTATTTGTACTGGTAATTACCGTAGTAGTTAACAGTGAGACAGGACTGTATTTTAAAGTGAGACATTATGGTAATTACACTTGTAATTACTGGTACTTTTTGTAGTACTTACTACTATATGTATTAGTAAT
The DNA here is from genome assembly GCF_009829125.3 of Periophthalmus magnuspinnatus. NCBI lineage: Eukaryota > Metazoa > Chordata > Actinopteri > Gobiiformes > Gobiidae > Periophthalmus > Periophthalmus magnuspinnatus. The sequence goes on along the minus strand of NC_047140.1, from coordinate 613,932 downwards.
TACCGTAGTAGTTACCAGTGAGACCGGACTGTATTTTAAAGCGAGACATTATGGTAGTTACATTAGTAATTACTGGTACTTTACGTAGTACTTACTACTATTTGTACTGGTAATTACCGTATTAGTTAACAATGAGACCGGGCTATATTTTAAAGCGAGACATTATGGTAGTTACACTAGTAATTACTGGTACTTTCCATAGTACTACTATTTGTACTAGTAATTACCGTAGTAGTTATGAGTGAGACCGGACTGTATTTTAAAGCGAGACATTATGGTAGTTACACTAGTAATTACTGGTATTTTTTGTAGTACTTACTACTATTTGTACTTGTTAGTATTGTAGTAGTTACCAGTGAGACCGGACTGTATTTTAAAGCGAGACATTATGGTAGTTACACTAGTAATTACTGGTACTTTCCATAGTACTTACTACTATTTGTACTGGTAATTACCATAGTAGTTAACAGTGAGACCGGACTGTATTTTAAAGTGAGACATTATGGGAGTTGCACAAGTAATTACTGGTACCATCTATGGTACTTGCTGCTATTTGTACTGGTAATTACTATAGAAGAATCAGCACAGACAAATACTGGTTCCACTCCGTAGTACTGACTATCATTTGTACTGCTAATTACTTAAGTAGTCAAGAGCAATACGAGGCTGTACCGCTAATATTTACAATGGTTTGTACTACTACTTAAGAGAGGGGTAACTAATAAAAATAGTAGTCCATATTTTTAAAGGCATACATTGTGGCTAGTGACATGTAGAGTACTCACTGTAGCCTTACATAGATGTTTGCGCTACTTAATGGAAGAGTTACACTCAATATTCCTCTCTGAGCTATAAATACTGGGCCAAAACTTGTGAGGGTCATGGTTAGATATGGCTGGACACAGTCACACTGAATTCATTTTTCTATGGAGTTAGTCTGTGTTTCTTCATAGCTCCAACTTATTCCATCTTCAGTCTCTCACCACGGTGTTTACTGACATAATTCAGTGAAGGTCAAATCTGTAAGAAAGGAAGTTACTATTATGGTCCAGTCTGACTCTACACTTAAGAACCAGCATGTGGACAGTGATACTACTTACCCATTTCTTGCATTTATTCTGTTGTTGATTTTAGTCATGTCACTGTAAAACTAATGGGACCTGAGGATTAAAGCAAAAGGTAAAATATTAGCATTAGTTTCACATAATGGGGGTATCTCCTGGATTTACCATAACAATTGTACTGCCTGTCACTTTCCTACTTTCCTGGTAATTTTGTCCTACCATATAACTTCAGCATCTTTAGCACCATGTCAGAACATTGTACACATGTAAACACCTGTAAGATGTACTTACATTCATTACACATGTTTTTCTCCTTGTATGGAACACAGGGCTGCAACTAATGAGCATTTGGTAGTCGACTTCTCTAATGACTATTTATATTGTACTTTGACACTTTTTTAATGCATTATATACAAAATAAAAGTAGAAACATGTTCAATGACGGTAAATATTTCCAAATTAAATGTGTTATTTGTGAAAATATTTTTGTTTTATGTTGTTTTGGGGGGGGGGGTTTGTACATTGTGATTCAACAATTCCACTGTCTTTGTAAAAAGATTTTTAAAAAAGAAATATGTTTTAGGATCCACATAATGACTATTAAAACATATTATTATTATTATTATTATTGTTGTTGTTGTTGTTGTTATATTTTTATTGTGAACTAGTCATGATTAGTTAATTAATTGTTGCAGCCAACATTCATACAGTATGTGACCAGCTCAAAATTAGCTTAAGCTAAATTTAATGAAATATGTGCATTTCTTCACTTTCTTGCAGTATAGATGTTATTGAATGATTTAGATTTGTTTCTTATCCTTCTTACTATTCCCCTGCGATCTGAATCTTTATCAGTTACATCGATGAGCACTTCTACAATGTCAGTTTATTTACAGTACACATCTCCTTACTGCTGTAATTAAAAAGTGACCCTAAATTTTAGGGTGGCAGGATTAGAATATTGCATAGATTGTGTTCTCGTATGATTTCACAAAGGCTGCAAACGCTGCTCCAGACTCCCCAGTCAACCTTTAGGACCATAACAGGGCCCTCTGCACTATGCCGACGTACCTGATTATCTACGTTTCTCTATCCTGTCCAAACCAATCTTGTCTGTGGTATGTTCTCAGGTAACACCACACATCCAGACCTCTGCTAGTGACTGCAGAGCATCACAGCTCATCTTCACTGAAGCATACTGGTACCTTTCCTGTGCCAAGAAAAGACAAAATCCTGAGATAACAACAACAGATAAGTTAATTTAGTATTTTTCCCCCTGTCATTTAAAACAACAGTTTATGTGCGGGGCAGCATGCGTACTGTAACTGCTGGACGGGCGTTTCAATGGCACCTGTAGTATTTCAAGCCAAAGCACATAGAAACGATCCACGCGCAGCCTAAATGACACCAGGCAGGGGCATTGGTTTGTATACGTCTATGTTATATGGAAGGCAAGGAAAAACACCACTGCTGCACCGATTTTGAAGAAGGAGCAACCGCAGCTGCAGCAGATATATAAGCCCAATTCGCCAAATGCACCGTTAGAAGGTACCCTTCAAAGTACTACCCTAAGTATCGTTCAGCCCGGCTGAGAATGTGTACTCCTCAGTGAAGCTGCCATCTTGCAGAAAAGGGCCCTACACCATGGACCGTACTTCCTCCGCTGTCTTTGCGTGTACGATACGTACATTACGTACATTATTTTTAATTATTCATTATTTCATAGTAGAAAAGTGAAGGTGTCATCGTCGCAGCTGTTTATTTCTGTTTAGATTGAATATCAATAGGCAAATATATTGCCAACTTAGCCCCCCACGGCCACATAGAATAAAACACGGTGAGTTGTCAAATACATTATGAAAAAATACCTACCTTGTTAATTTTCTTCTGTTGATATGCAGATGTGCCCTAAAAACACCGTGCGCAAAAGGGGCACTCCTGCACATACTTCATTGGGTTCAATAGCTGGTAAGACGGGCCTCCGTGTGAGTGTGGTAAATTTTCAGTCCATGCATTCACCAACTGAACTGCAAAAAATGCAACAAGGCTCCATCCTGTAATCGTCCATAGTTTTTCATAGAACTTATTGACCTTTGACTTATTTGAATGGCGAACAAGGGCTAAACTGTTTTCCAGTGATTACAATGATTAACCTCCTTGGACCTGGCGTCCACTTATGTGGACAACATATTTTGGGTTTACCAGGTGCAGGTGTCCACATGAGTTCATTATACTGGTATTTGGTGGTGACAGAAGAGTATAACACAATATATTTTAGATTCAAGATGGACTTTGTTAAAGGCATATGTCTGCCTGTGAGCAGCTCTTTAAATGAGCCACACTGTTCCAAGAAGCACAATTGTTTCTCATTTAGTTTTTACACTCAGGAAAAATAATGTTTCAGGCACTTAAACATAGAACAAATGTCCTCATATGTGGACTTCATTTTTCATAAAGGCGTATACTAACCAATGCCCCTGCCTGGCGTCATTTAGGCTGCGCGTGGATCGTTTCTATGTGCTTTGGCTTAAAATACTACAGGTGCCATTGAAATGCCCATCCAGCAGTTACAGTAGGCGTGCTGCCCCGCACATATTCATTTTGAGAGCTGCAGTTCCTGCTGTTTTAAATGACAGGGGGAAAAATACTAAATTAACTTATCTGTTGTTATCTCAGGATTTTATTCTTTTCGTGGCACAGGAAAGGTACCATTATGCTTCAGTGAAGATGAGCTGTGATGCTCTGCAGTCACTAGCAGAGGTCTGGATGTGTGGTGTTACCCGAGAACATACCACAGACAAGGTTGGTTTGGACAGGATAGGGGAACATAGATGATCAGGTACGTCGGCATAGTGAAGAGGGGTTATGGCCCTGTTATGGTCCTAAAGGTTGACTGGGGAGTCTGGAGCAGCATTTGCAGCCTTTGTGAAATCATACAAGAACACAATCTATGCAATATTCTTTCCTGCCACCCTAAAATTTAGGGTCACTTTTTAATTACAGCAGTAAGGAGATGTGTACTGTAAATAAACTGACATTGTAGAAGTGCTCATCGACGTAACTGATAAAGATTCAGATCGCAGGGGAATAGTAAGAAGGATAAGAAACAAATCTAAATCATTCAATAACATCTATACTGCAAGAAAGTGAAGAAATGCACATATTTCATTAAATTTAGCTTAAGCTAATTTTGAGCTGGTCACATACTGTATGAATGTTGGCTGGAACAATTAATTAACTAATCATGACTAGTTCACAATAAAAAATATAATAATAATAATAATAATAATAATAATTATTATTATTATTATTATTATTATTATTATTATTATTATATTATTATTATTATTATTATTATTATTATTATTATTATATTTTGAATGCTAATATTTTACCTTTTGCTTTAATCCTCAGGTCCCATTAGTTTTACAGTGACATGACTAAAATCAACAACAGAATAAATGCAAGTAATGGGTAAGTAGTATCACTGTCCACATGCTGGTTCTTAAGTGTAGAGTCAGACTGGACCATAATAGTAACTTCCTTTCTTACAGATTTGACCTTCACTGAATTATGTCAGTAAACACCGTGGTGAGAGACTGAAGATGGAAGAAGTTGGAGCTATGAAGAAACACAGACTAACTCCATAGAAAAATGAATTCAGTGTGACTGTGTCCAGCCATATCTAACCATGACCCTCACAAGTTTTGGCCCAGTATTTATAGCTCAGAGAGGAATATTGAGTGTAACTCTTCCATTAAGTAGCGCAAACATCTATGTAAGGCTACAGTGAGTACTCTACATGTCACTAGCCACAATGTATGCCTTTAAAAATATGGACTACTATTTTTATTAGTTACCCCTCTCTTAAGTAGTAGTACAAACCATTGTAAATATTAGCGGTACAGCCTCGTATTTCTCTTGACTACTTAAGTAATTAGCAGTACAAATGATAGTCAGTACTACGGAGTGGAACCAGTATTTGTCTGTGCTGATTCTTCTATAGTAATTACCAGTACAAATAGCAGCAAGTACCATAGATGGTACCAGTAATTACTTGTGCAACTCCCATAATGTCTCACTTTAAAATACAGTCCAGTCTCACTGTTAACTACTACGGTAATTACCAGTACAAATAGTAGTAAGTACTATGGAAAGTACCAGTAGTTACTAGTGTAACTACCATAATGTCTCGCTTTAAAATACAGTCCGGTCTCACTCATAACTACTACGGTAATTACCAGTACATACAGCAGTAAGTACGACAGAAAGTACCAGTAATTAATACTGTAACTACTATAATGTCTTGCTTTAAAATACAGTCCGGTCTCACTGATAACTACTACGGTAATTACCAGTACATACAGTAGTAAGTACTACAAAAAGTACCAGTAATTACTAGCGTAAGTACCATAATGTCTCGCTTTAAAATACAGTCCGGTCTCACTGTTAACTAATACAGTAATTACCAGTACAAACAGTGGTAATTACTACAGAAAGTACTAGTACTTACTAGTGCAACTACCATAATGTCTCGCTTTAAAATACAGTCTGGTCTCACTCATAACTACTACGGTAATTACTAGTACATACAGCAGTAAGTACTACGGAAAGTACCAGTAATTAATACTGTAACTACCGTAATGTCTCGCTTTAAAATACAGTCCGGTCTCACTGGTAACTACTACGGTAATTACCAGTACAAACAGTGGTAAGTACTACAGAAAGTACTAGTACTTACTAGTGCAACTACCAGAATGTCTCGCTTTAAAATACAGTCCGGTCTCACTGGTAACTACTACAATACTTACCAGTACAAATAGTAGTCACTTCTACAGAAAGTACCAGTAATTACTAGTGTAACTACTATAATGTCTTGCTTTAAAATACAGTCCGGTCTCACTGGTAACTACTACAGTAATTATCAGTACATACAGCAGTAACTACTATGGAAAGTACCAGTAATTACCAGTATAAACTACAGTAAGTACTATAGATAGTACCAGTATGTACCAGTGCAACAACCATAATGTCTTGCTTTGAAATACAGTCCGATCTCACTGGTAACTACTATGGTAATTACCAGTACATATAGCAGTAAGTACTACAGAAAGTACCAGTAATTACCAGTATAAACTACAGTAAGTATCAGTAATTACTAGTGCCAGTACCATAATGTCTCACTTTAAAATACCAGTTAAAGTATTGATAGTTACCAGTATGTATCACTGTCATGTTCATTTAAAACATATAATTTATTTGTTATTGTCATTATTGGAAATTTCTTTTCAATCTGATTGTTGTATTAATGTGAAATTTGTCATAATAAAGTGTTTGTGTTTTCACAATGTTTTGGCTGTGTATTTCTATGAATTTATAATCTACTAACTACCACCGTAAGTACCCGATAAGTCCCGGACCGTATTTTAAAGTGCTACCGAAATTGCTGAGGAATGTCAAGCTGTTAATAAAAGCCTGGTCTGAGAAGGAGGTGTTGGAGAAGGCAGAAGAAGACCTCAAGGAAGCAGTCTGTGTAGTTTCTTCTTCTGTGCTCCTTCCCTCTGATCCCCTCCGATCAGAGTAAGTAAATCTAATACCTGTTTTGAGTCTTTTTTGGTAACACAGCACGTTGAGAACAGAGTTTTCTTGACAGTGACCTCACTGTATTGTGATTGGGCTTTAGGATTCTTATCAGCATCTTGCCCAAGGACACAATAACAAGTCTATTTTTACAGTGTGTTATTATGTTATAGTGAAGACATGACCCTTATGTACCAAAAGTCACAACATATGGTCCATACAACCTCACTTCCATGGCTTTCCAGCATTCACTATTTCAGACTTGGAGAGAAATATGTCTGACAGTATCGCCATGATTTAGAGTGTTCAGCTTCCAGGAATACCCTTATGGAGGATTGGAGTTTTTGAATTGATTCTAAGTCTGAATTTCACAATCTCTCACCAGCAGTAGTAAACATGGAAAAAGTGCAGAGGCTCAAACAGATACCTACAGACTAAGACTCTCTGAAAATACAGATATAGTAAGAAAAAAACACACTGTCTTTTCGATATAGACTTAGTAATGCAATAGAAGGCTGGAGTAAAATGTTAAGATAATTTGTAACTGTGTTGTGTGAATGACTGTATGAACACACCAGCCACCCACTGCAATATATCATTTTCATAATACTTTCTTTTCGTGCAGTTTTTTTTTTTTTTTTCTTTATACTGGAAAGGCCAAGACAATGTTTTGTGTTTTTTTCCAGCTTCAAGTGCTGAAATGTTGAATGTCAGACAAATGAGTCCTTAGAATCATTGGTAATTGTTTCTTATCAGTTAAGTACAGAAATTCTCATACATTTACTTTGAAATTTAAAAATTACAAAAAGCCATGTTTGAATGCACTTATTCAACAGTACACCCCATTCAACTGCCCCCTTTTTTGTTCAAGTCGAAGCCAAACAAGAGTCTTATCCAGGGATTCAGTATGTGTTGGGGCCATTTTTTTAACTGTAGCCACCATACAGACCAGGCCATACCCTGAGAATGCCTAATCTCATTAGAAGTTCATAATTGGATGGCTCACCTCACGTCAAGTGTTGAGGTGTATTAGTGTATAGATTAGAGTGTTTGTGAGAGCAAATATGGTAACAGTGGATGGATCATACTATAATGGATGGAGTTTGCTGTACATCTTTTTGGGCACACCTTTTTGGAGGCAAGACAATACTCAGATAAATGGAGTACTTGAAATCACTAACAGTATCTATGGGAACAAGGTCATATCCATACACTATCATTGACCAGCAATGAAATGTTTGCCTGGCAAACCCAGACTGGTCTCCCTCTGTATTTTTCACACAGACTGGTATCAGTCTGGTACTGACCCCTCCGCTGCATCCCTAGTGAAATGTGATCATGCAATCAGATTAGTTTTTTTCACTGACCCATTTCAAACAAAGGAGCTCATTGGTCACCAACGATTTACATATAAATTCACCTCACCTCAGATTAACAGAGTTTAGTGCTTCGCCCATTGCTTCTGCAGAAATCCACATGTTTCTGTCCGCTGTGAAATTTTTCCTTAATCGTTTCCAATATGGACAGACCATGCATATCCCCGATTGGCCAATCCACCTGTCAATCACGCTCATTTGAAAACAGGGAGGCTCACTGGTGACCAGACATCTTTGTAAAGTATTGAAAAAGTGTGTATTCTGAATCTAGGGCAAATGAAATGTTGGATTTTATGTAAATTGCATCCAAAAAGATCTTGCTCAGACCAGCTTTAGTAAGGTGTCATTTTTTGTTTTAACTACAATTAGAGGAAAGTATTACCCCCACTGAACAGTTGATTTCACAAACATTAATCTGAATCAAGTCATTTTTGCTAAATCCCAAATCCTGTTCATTATTTACTTTCTGACAACCTTGTACAAATGTTATGTACGCACTGGAACCCCAACTAGCTTGGATCCTTTATTTATCAATGGCCTTGGCAATGCTGTCTAAATGTCGGAGATGTAAAACTAGTTTGGTTTGCAACCCACAGCCTCCTGTCTCCTTCTGTCAATACTTAACATTAGTAAACACTCCAGAGTTTACCACTTACTCGAACTCAAGCTAAATATTTACCCAGCCCTGCATGGATTACTTGTGAATGCCAATGAATTCAAACATTTCAAGCATATTAAAAATGTTGTGGTTAATATTGCACTGTGGATTTCAGATCCTCGTGAAGTGATGGGACGAGTTGTTTGTGAGTGATACAGCCATCCTGTTTTTCCCAGGTGACTTGAGACACTGGTGTTAATTTCATTAACGCAGTAAACTCAAGTATTAAAATGCACCACCACACTGTTCTTATTTACATAATTAGGAAGTGCGTGCTAAGCTCTCAAATGATCTGCCTGTAACTGCATTAAGATTGTGTTATTAATGTAGGATTAAGATGTCAGAAATCAGGAGCCCATGTGTAAGCTGCATTTGCTGCAAATGTTGATGGAAGTTTAGAAAAAGCACTTCTCTGAGAGATTTAATTGCCGTAAGATACAAGGTCAATCTCAAGAGATTGTTCAACTGGAGAGTGATGAAGAGTTAAAGAAGAAGGAAAACAGAAATATACAACAAAATATATACAAGTATACAAGTAAAAGGCAACACGATACTGCAGATATTCAGCTTTATCTCTCATGGTTAAATTACTGTCAAATAGTAACAGTGTCAAAGTACTAAAGGTAATATTAAAGTAACATTATTGTAGTGTTCTGATTGCCTGGGATGCAGAATACACATTTCTTCAATACTTTACCAAGATGTGAGTCTGGTCAAATACTTGAATTCCTCCACTGGTAAAGAAGGAGCTGAGTCAAAAAGCAAAGCTCTCGATTTATCGGTCAATCTATGTTCCTACCCTCATCTATGGTCATGAGCTCTGGGTAATGACCGAAAGGACAAGATCGCGGATACAAGCGGCTGAAATGGGCTTCCTCCGCAGAGTGGCCGGGCGCACCCTTAGGGATAGGGTGAGGAGCTCGGTTACACTGGAGAAGCTCGGAGTAGAGCCGCTGCTCCTATATTTCGAGAGGGGTCAGCTGAGTTGGCTCGGTCATCTGCTCAGGATCACTCATGGATGCCTCCCTAGGGAGGTGTTCTGGGCATGTCCCATTGGGAGGAGGTCCCGGGGAAGACCCAGGACACACTGGAGGAACTATATCTCTCGGCTGGTCTGGGAATGCCTTGGGGTCCCACCGCTGGAGGATGTGTCTGGGGTGAGGGAAGTCTGGGAGTCCCTGCTTAGACTGCTGCCCCAGCCCCGGATAAGCGGAAGAAAATGGATGGATGAGTCTGGTCACCGGTGAATCTCCCAGGTTTCAAATGGCCGTGAATGACAGGACATGCATGGTCCATCCATATTGATGAAAAATAAAGGAAAAAATATCACAGGGGGCTAAAAAAAAAACATTGCGGATTTCCAGGAAAAAAAGCAAATCTACACGATCACGTTTGACTGGCCTTGAGAAGTGAGGGATGGTAAGGGGACCAGACTGATGTCAAGCTGCATAATAAATACAGAGAGATTCTGAATCTCTTCTGGTTGCTTATTTCCTGAACTGTAGGCAGTAACCCCACCAAAACGAACAAAACAACAACAGTATTAACTCACTAGAGCCAGTCTCCAAAACAGACCAGTAACTGACCAATGGAACCTTCACATCAACTTGTCACCATGGCAACCAAGTGTCACATCCAAAAGCAGTTACAACAACAATAAAAGGTGTCAAACACATTATTATTATTTAATAAAGCTTGGCGTCTCAAAAACTGCCTTTAAAATAAAAAGATTATTTATAACAGGCAAACTTAACAAACCCTTTCATATTGTGCACTATTTGAGAAGTGACAGGAATGTTTTTTTGTAAAGTAATGGGAAAGTTCTTAAACTGAGACAGTGTTTAAAGAGTGCGAGAGAGAGTTTTTAAAGGGTGCAAACAAGTGGGTGAGAGAGTTGCAGATTGGGTGATTATTTATGTTTTGATTTGTGTGATTTTAATGTCTTTCTTATTCTGTAAAGCAGTTTGAATTACCTTGTGTACGAATTGTGCTATACAAATAAACTTGCCTTGCCTTGCTTTGCCTTGCCTTGCTACTTTATAACGGGCTTGGAATACGCTGCCTTTTCACCTGTGACTCACTCAGACCCTTAGAGAGGAGGAGTGGGTGGGGAAGTGTCACTACATAAGCATACAGCTATATTAAAAGAGAAAATTACTGAATCAATATGACAAAAAGCATATTGTGACAGAAATTGGATCACAATTCAGTTTTTACCACCATACTGTAGTTCATCATATGTTCATCCCAGAAGCAACAACATCTCCTTTAGCCATCTGACACAGCTTATTTATGATACAATAAAATATAAATTCAGCTTTAAAACACTCTTTTTGAAAAATAAACTTTGCCTGGTTGGGGCCTTAAACTTCTCAGAACATTTAAAATTCTTCAAAAATACAGCTATTCTTGAACAAACCCAACAATCTGATATGGGACATGGGAAGAAAACAGTACAACCTTGGCAAGAAACAACTGTCACCGCTGAAGTGCAATAATGTTGTCTTGTAAATGATTGATTTCTTTGGCCCAGGTGATTGTTCGGCTGGCGATCATCCCGCGCAGATTACCCCCTCAGAAAGCCAATGATGATCCCTGACCTCTGTGCACAGGTAAGTAGACATTTCCCCTTGAGGCAAAACCATCCACCCTTAACTGCCACTCTGCTCTTATGTTCTCTGCATATGGGCACCCATTCGTCACACATGGCACGTTTCATTATTCTGCTTGAGGGGAGAGGAGAGTCCTGGGGGTTTTCGGTGGGTGGGTGGTGGGGGTTGGTTGTAGTTTCATTACCAGCCATCCTCTTGAATTGTTCTGTAGATCTTATTTTGAAAGGAAGGAAAAATGGAGTATCAAAAAATGTCCTTCAACAGCTTCTCTTGTCTTCGTCTCACTGGAGTACATTACTTTGGCACAAACATCTGATTTATATTTAGCCCTGGAAGTGTTCTTCAGTAGATTTGCAAACACAAAGCCTGGCTGGGGAAGGCTTGCTACATTTAGTTTATCTAATATGTGCTAGACATTTCTACCAGACTTTTTCATTGAATTTTCCAAAACAACAGCTGAGATGAGCAGACTCAAAATCACCTTTAGGTCTCCAGCTGAATAGTGATTTGGCCCAATGGATCACATATACAGTAAAATATGACAGCTGTGGGCAATGTCTTGACCGGGAACAGAGCAACATTATGTGTTTGGGCGTGTTTTAATCAATAGTATTTCTGCTGCAGATCATCCCAGAAAAAAAAATAACAACATGTTTAGTTATCTTGCTAATTCCCACCTAATTATTTCCAGAATACTGGTTCAGGGTTGGTCCAAAAAAGTCATACAATAACCTATGTACTGGTCATCATTGTTTTGTGTGTGTGGGTGTGTGGGTGTGTGTGTGTGTGTGTGTGGGTGTGTCGGGGTGTGTGGGTGTGTGTGTGTGTGTGGGGGGGGGGGGGTGGGTGTGTGTGTGGGGGGGGGGGGGGGGTGTGGGGGTGTGTGTGTGTGGGTGGGGGTGTGTGTCGGTGTGTGTGTGTGTGTGAGAGAGAGTGCGTGCGTGCGTGCGTGTGTCAGATTCTTAGTATAATTTTTTTTCGAAGTATTAATCTTTCTAGTATTATTTAAGTACAGACTTTTCAGTTCTGATACAAATATGAATTATTAATCTCAAATCATAGACTGTAAGGCTGTAAGAGCAGTTGTATTATTGAATTAAGTACTCAATCATTACACATTTGTATTTAATTGCAACTGTGACATCAACCTATCCAAGAACTTTGGGTGGACACTAGCATTTTGGTTAAAACCTGACATGATATATCTTCTGTTAAAAGGTTAACATTTCCGTGCATTGCCCCTGGTCAAATTAATACATTCAGTTTGTATAACATTATAGGGTATAAGAGAGATACAGCTGATTGGAGGGGTTGGCATGTACTCCTCCGTGCTCTACTTCCTTCCATCTCTCACTACCTGTGTAAATGTGTGTTCCTCTGTGACACTGACTCAGTTTTCTCTTTGGTCTGTAGCTTACATGCAGCAGGAGCCGTAAGCGGCGGAGTGTGAGTATAGGACAGTATGAGAAGAGGAGCCTTTCCACTCACTCAGCCCATGGCCAGGGCTCTATCAGGGATTAAATTCAACACCACCCCAATGCACATATACACTCATATACACCCACACAGATCTGGAGCCATAACTGTGATAACAGTATGGCCTGACAATTTCTCAACTTCTATTTCACTACATAGGGCCATTTAGTCCTCCAGAGTTGTTGATAAATGTAGGCCTAGATGCTTTTCTAATGGAAAAACAGGAATATAAGTATAAATAAATAACAAACGACGAAGTTTAACTGCACAAATCGTTGTAGGAGTGAAGACATTTCGCTGCTCATCCAAGCCACTTCTTCAGTTCTGGTCAGAATGCTGGTGGCCACTGCCTTATATCTATCTGTGGGGAGGGGGCTAACCACACTGAAACTGTAAACAGCTTTTGTTTTTGTCAAACCCACAAACACTTTAAGGCAAAAATTAGTTCACCCTAAGGACAAAACCCCAAGCCACAAAAACAAAGTAATGTGGTCTACTCCATTCAGTGTAGTGAGTGCAGTGAGCGTTACATTGGAGAAACTAAACAGCTACTCCATAAGAGGATGTACCAACACCCGCGGGAGAGTTCCTCTGGACCCCAGTCCGCCGTGCATCTCCGTTACTAACCACTCCTTTGAAGATAGTGAAGTTCAGATCTTAGCCGGAGAAAAGAAATGGTTTGAGAGAGGAGTTAAAGAAGCTATTTTTGTTAGGAAAAACTTATTAAAACTTTAAAAAAAAAAAATTTGCATATTCTTTTCAACCTATATTGAATTGAATAAACTAAAAAGACATGATATTTAATGTTCAAACTGATAAACACATTTTTATGCAAATATTCACTCATTTTCAATTTGATGTCTGCAACACATTCCAATAAAGCTGGGGCAGGGGCATGTTTACCACTGTGTTACATCACCTTTCCTTTTAACAACAATCAATAAGCGTTTGGGAACTGAGGACACTAATTGTTGAAGCTTTGCAGGAGGAATCCTTTCCCATTCTTGCTCAATGTACAACTTCAGTTGCTCATCAGTCCAGGGTCTCCGTTGTCGTGTGTTGTGCTTCATAATGCGCCACACATTTTCAATGGGAGACAGGTCTGGACTGCAGGCATGCCAGTCGAGTACCTGCACTCTTTTACTACGAAGCCACGCTGTTGTAAC